>NC_091950.1:292145667-292417300 GCF_031021105.1 Erythrolamprus reginae | reverse complement strand
ACAAATTGAGCAAGTCTTCAAGAAAATATTTGGGAGCAACTTGGCCAGAATGGTATAGGGCAGTGATGGTGAACCTATGGCACGGATGCCAGAGGTGGCACATGGAGCCATATCTAATGGCACTTGAGCAGTTGCCCTAGCTCAGCTGCAATGTACATGTGTATGCCAGCCAGCTGATTTTTTGGCTCACACAGAAGCTCTGGGAGGGCATTTTTGGCTTTCAGAAAGCCTCCAGGGGGGGTGAGGGAGGGCATTTTTACTCTCCCCCAGCTCCTTTGGAGCCTGGAAAGGGTGAAACGCAAGCCTACTGAGCCCACCAGAATTTGGGAAATAGGCCATTTCCATTCTCCAGACAGCCTCCGGACAGGAGGGAACTGTTTCTGCCCTCCCTAGGCATTGAATTATGGGTGTTGGCACTCACGCATACACGATAGCACACACACATGCTCTTTCAGCACCTGAGGGGAAAATGGTTTGTTATCACTGGTATAGGGTTTCCTGCTTGTTCAGTGGGTTGGACTTAGAAGACCTCCGGGGTTCTTTTCAACTCTGTTATTCTGATTCTGCAATGGTGGAGGCAATTTATGCAAAACAGCAGATATTTGGCATTTTTATCATTATATTGTTTTTGTTACTTTTGAATTCTGTTTTGCTGTCTTGTTTATTTGGTCATTAGATTTTTTAGAGTTTCCAGTTGCAATTGAAGCAGCCTATACATTTGATTATCGGTTGATAACGTTGGGTTGTGTCCAGTAAAGGGGAGCCATTTGTGGCCCTATTGGAACGCTCGGGTGGGATGCACGGGGGGGGGGGGGTTGCCCACCTTTCAATTTCCTGTGCATGCGCAGAGTCATGGGCTGAACCCGTCCCGCCCGGGAGTCACTAGTGGGAAGAAATCCTGCAGGAAGGAAAGGATTTCTTCCTGCTGGCAGCTTCCAGCCAGGATGGACCACTGCAGCCGCGTAGGACCCAGCCCTGTGGCTGCTGGCTGGCTGCTTTGGCAAAGGCACCCCATTTAGTCCTAGATTTTTTCCTTCTGGCAGCTCATGGGTGGGAGCAACCCCACTCCCCTAAAAACATCACCACCTTCCCTGGAGAGAAAACAATGTGCCAGATGGGGAATGGTGCCTTTTTATATAATTAGATCTTAATAATTCTTGAAAACGTAAAACTTGCAAATTAACAAATCAAGGTCTAATAATGTTATAAAATGGATTATGAAAACTTTATGCGAATTTATATCTTCAAATTAATACACAAGATCAGGTAACCTGAAAAATACTTGAGACAGTCGGTTTTTAAAGCTCTTTTATTGGTAAAGGCAACACAGCTCTTTTTGTAAGTGACTTCAAGTAAGAACACGACTGGAATAAACAGTGCCAGTGCGCTCCTTTTATACTTTATTTTTCCCGCCAAAATCCGGCTGTCAAACTCTTAGCCAATCAGAACGCAGCAACCATTTTAACTATTTACATTTACCTCAGCGCATATTTAACATAACCCTATGTTCCCCTATACACCCACATACAGGGGTGGGCTGCTGTCCGGACTGGGGGGAGGAAAGAAAGCAGTGGGGTAGTAAAAATGGAACTCCATCCCAAAGCACCCAATTTGCACTGAAAGATGTTGAAAGAAAATGCAGGGCGTCCTTCATAATCCACACCCACAGTGTGGTAGTAAAAAGTTTGGTAGCCCTTCCCTGCCCACATATCTACCTTAATTTTATATTAAGTCCACAATTTGTTGTTTACCACATATGGCAACATAAATCCCCGTCAATACAAGGTTTGTTTAAGGGCAGAGCTAGTTCTTATATTCTTAATTAATATTCTTTCTGAGCAAGGACTAAGTTTGGTCCAGGGATTAAGGCAACCGATTAACAAGCAGGGGACTCTGAGCTGAAATCCTACCTTAGCCATGAAAACCAGGTAGGTGACTTTGAGTCAGTCACTCTGTCTTAGGCCAATCCACCTCAGAGGGTCGTTGTTTTGAGGAAAATAGGAGGAGGAAGGTGTACTGAATAAGTTTGCCACCTTGAGCTATTCGTAAAAATAATAAAAGAGAGATATAAACAAACCAAGAAACATATAAATAAATAGTTCATGTTTGCCCTATCTTACCACGGAAACCATTTCTCCTGAAATTATCAATTCTCATTTACATATCATAAAGTATAAAGATAAACATTCCTTCACATGACATTATTGCACTCAATAAATATTCATTCCTCACAACAGTGCACATACTACTCTCTTCCTCCAAACGTTTGTACATCTTAACATTTCATAATCTATTTTCCCATCTTTAGTAAACATTTTGTGAAGGTACACATGAATTCATTTATTTCATCTACCTGCCTTTGCCCTTATTAGGAGTTTTGTACCCGAAAGATATTTGCATTTTCAAACTAAATTTAAGTGCATGCTGTGAACAAACGCAAGTTTTACTGATATAATGAAAAACCTGCTGTATTTGTAATAGCAAATGGTTGGGTGTTTTTTCTTTTCCCCCCTCTGCTTTTTGCAAAGAAAGTTCTCCTTATTTTGTGTTTTGCTAACAGAATAATTCTATAGTTTCCCATTCAAAAACATTCTTCGAGTTCAGTGAACTAATTTGTTTGTTAATGAGATTTATCTTTGTTAATAGTCGTTTTGAACAGACATGAACAGAAAGTCATTTTGAAGAATAGATAACAAAGTTAAAAATATTCAAAAAATGGGAAAAAAGAGGCAGGTAAATGAAAGAAATAGTGTAGACATCAGAGAGTTATTGTTAACGGCGAGTATTTTGAGCAGAGTCAGGTTACAAGCGGTGTGCCACAAGGGTCTGTTCTGGGTCCTATTCTTTTTAATATGTTTGTGAGTGACATAGGGGAAGGTTTGGTAGGGAAGGTTTGCCTATTTGCCGATGACTCTAAAGTGTGCAATAGGGTTGATATTCCTGGAGGCGTCTGTAATATGGTAAATGATTTAGCTTTACTAGATAAATGGTCAAAGCAATGGAAACTGCAGTTTAATGTTTCCAAATGTAAAATAATGCACTTGGGGAAAAGGAATCCTCAATCTGAGTATTGCATTGGCAGTTCTGTGTTAGCAAAAACTTCAGAAGAGAAGGATTTAGGGGTAGTGATTTCTGACAGTCTCAAAATGGGTGAACAGTGCAGTCAGGCGGTAGGGAAAGCAAGTAGGATGCTTGGCTGCATAGCTAGAGGTATAACAAGCAGGAAGAGGGAGATTATGATCCCGCTATATAGAATGCTGGTGAGACCACGTTTGGAATACTATGTTCAGTTCTGGAGACCTCACCTACAAAAAGATATTGACAAAATTGAACGGGCTACAAGAATGGTGGAAGGTCTTAAGCATAAAATGTATCAGGAAAGACTTCATGAACTCAATCTGTATAGTCTGGAGGACAGAAGGAAAAGGGGGGACATGATCGAAACATTTAAATATATTAAAGGGTTAAATAAGGTCTAGGAGGGAAGTGTTTTTAATAGGAAAGTGAACACAAGAACAAGGGGACACAATCTGAAGTTAGTTGGGGGAAAGATCAAAAGCAACATGAGAAAATATTATTTTACTGAAAGAGTAATAGATCCTTGGAACAAACTTCCAGCAGACGTGGTAGATAAATCCACAGTAACTGAATTTAAACATGCCTGGGATAAACATATATCCATCCTAAGATAAAATACAGAAAATAGTATAAGGGCAGACTAGATGGACCATGAGGTCTTTTTCTGCCGTCAGACTTCTATGTTTCTATGTTTCTATCTCAACTTTCATTTATTGAAATACTTTAAGATGAATTTCAAACTCAAGGCCCATGGGCAAGATCAGTCTGTGGGGTACTTAGATCTGGCCTATGGGGCCGTCCTGGAAAGAGTGATGTTGTGGCTTGCAGTTCCTCTGCTAGTGAAAATGGAACTCAGGAGGGCTGCATGTGCTCTGTTTTTGCTGGTGACTGCCTCCTGCACCCCACTGCCAGTAAAAATGGAGCCCCCTATCTCTTTTTCCACTGGCAGAGGGTTGTAGAAGGCTGTCCCAGCCGAAAACGGACCTTGGGAGCCCAGGTTTGCTGGTAGACCACTCAATCCACAGGCATCCCTGACAAAAATGATGTCAAGCTGGCTATGCCTACCCAGGCTATACCCACCCTGCCCCTCCGAGGTCAAACACAATCCTGATGTGACCCGCAATGAAATCAACATTGAAACCCCTGCTTTAAGATATAATATCAAGTTGCTGTGAACTGAGATGTGCATATCATTTATTGTTTTATTTTTGTCCCTCAAGAATATAATAACTTGCTTAAGCCTAAACGTGTTTTATAAGCACAGGTTTGAAATATAATTAGCTTTTTCATTTATGTTTATTTGGCATGAAAGGTAAATTTATGTCAAAATAATCTGTAATTTTTACCACTTGTGAAAATTAATAATTACAGAAATAGAATAAAGTGAAGAAATAAAATTGTAGTTGAACCTCTGATATTTGCTACAAAATAATCTTAGAGATCTTGTAGTAAGTATTCTGTAACTGCACATTTTTATTTTAAAAAGAACTCTCTCCTGGCACTTGCTCAGAGAATGGTATGATCCTGTTGGTTGCACTTTCAGGGCGTATTATATTCTTACGTTTTCATGTTTTATTTTTGATTATTTGTTCATTGTCTTATTTTACCTGAGTCAGTTATAGGTGGTGCACTGATGATAAACATAGCCGTAGCTTTTGCACTGAGCTAATAAATCAAAATATGAAAAATGTAATAATTATATACATAGGCTTAGATAAAAGTTAATGAAGGTTAAAAGAAACCAAATAATATTGTAACATGAAATTAGATATAGAAACATTTTGAAAAAGCTGTAAAAATGAATAATTCTTCATGTTTGTTTTAATGAATGTATTTTTTTGCTGTATTTTATGTTTTTTGTTTGTCTGTTTTGTATTTCTTTTTAATGAAAAACTTAATAAAGACTATTTTACAAATATTAAATACATAATAAATAAATATCTGATACTAAGGGGGAAATATTTTGTGGAAGATATTGTAATTTATATTTATTATATTTGTATGCTGCCCCTCTCTGAAGACTCGGGATGGCTCACAACAACAATAATAAAATATACAGAATACAAATCCAATATTAGATAAAAAGCTAAATTTAGAACCCATAAATATTAAAAACAATTGTTCCTGCACAATCACACCATTCGCATGTATTACAGTCAGAAAAAAAAGGTGGTGGGGGGGAAGAGATAGTTAGTCCCCCAAATGCCTGGTGACATAGATAGGTCTTCAACATCTTGCGGAAGGTGGGAAGAGTGGGGGCAGTTCGAATCTCCATGGGGAGTTGATTGCAGAGGGCTGGGACTGCCACAGAGAAGGCTCTTCCCTTGGGTCCTGCCAAATGGCATTGTTTCGTCAACGGGACCCGGAGAAGGCCAACTCTGTGGGACCTGATTGACCATTGGGATTCGTGTAGCAGAAGGTGGTCCCGCAGGTATTCTGGTCCAATGCCATGTAGGGCTTTATAGGTCATTACCAACACTTTGAATTGTGACCGGAAACTGATCGGCAACCAGTGCAGTTATAACGAGATGGGGAAGATAAATGTAAAAGCAATTGATTTCAGATCTATCAGCTCTTCAAAACTTAGAGAATAAATGGGTGGGATTTCTTTCAATCTAAGATGGTGCGAAGTGGCACAGTGGTTAGAGTGCAGCACTGCAGGCTACTTCAGCTAACTTCAGCTAACTGCTAACTGCTACCTGTAGTTCACCGACTCAAGGTTGACTTAGACTTCCATCCTTCCAAGGTGGGTAAATTGAGGACCCAGATTGTTGGGGGCAATAGGTTGATTCTGTAAACTGCTTAGAAAGGGCTGTAAAAGCAGTATTAAGGGTATATAATTCTAAAGGCTATTGCTATTGCGTTGGGGGAATAATTTTCAATTTAATTAAAAAAGGGTGAAATTTATTCTATAACTTTGGCAGCCCAGATCATTATCAGCTTGTACCATGCCTATTGCAAAAACCATTTGATTTATAGAAAATCAGCTTGAATTAAAAGATAGCATTAAGCATTCATTTCATAAGGCCATTTAATTTTAAATGGGAAGTAATCTGTTGATGTACTCTGAGTGGCCATTATTTACCATTCTGAAATTAGTTCCCCATGCAGTGATAGAGGGATATAATTGCCCCATTAATTAGGACATTGTGAAAGTTTGTATAAGAAATATAAAATAGAATCTTTCTAAGTAATTATATCATTATATCACCCTTTTGTTTTATATTTGTTTAAAATATTTCATTTTTAAAAGATAAATAGTTCTTATGTCTGAAAAGGATAAAAGGCATCTAACAGATGCTTAAATCTAAGAATACTTGAAATAGTAATCCTTTATGAATTCTGGTAAAATCTCACATTTATATACAGATCATAATTTAACTACCCATTAGATTTCATAGTTCTCAGAATGAAGATATAGTTCTTAACTCATTCAGAAATGCATAATTTATAAATTCTCTGCCAGTGCAAGAGGTTGAGGTTAATAGTTCCAAAAAAACCTGCATACGTTTGTGATTACTTCTTCGCACAAAATTGTGCAATTTTCTGATTATTTGGAAAGTTTTTATTTCTTATTGTTGGTGCTTCATTTCATTTTTCTTCTTGGCTTCACTTTGAAGTTCTTTATTACTTGTAAATCATTTGAAACATTGTCTTAAATGTTAAACAATACCTTCCAATTTAGTGGCCAATTTGCTTTTTTAAAACAATGCTCTCTCCTTCTTCCTCTCACAAAGATGTATACAAATACTATGACATACATTCCATTTTATTTATTGTATTAGTGAAAATGACATATAGAAATTGTGGGAAAGAAGAAAAAGACTGAAAAATATAGAGAAACTGGAGAAACTGGAATTAATTAATGATGATTCATTATTAGCAGTGAATAAATTAACTTGGGTCATAAAGCAGGCATTGTATAAAATATCTGTCATTATCAATAGCATATAAAATAGTCATATGAGGAAAATAACTACAAAAGCTTTGTCTTCCCTGTTTTCCATTGGTCATCCCATTTCAAGAATCGACTGTCATATTATCATGATTATTTTTCTTTGTTTGTTATGTTACTGGCTGATAGTTGCATTCGTAAATATTTCAGCATAATAAAGCAGCAACGTTTTATAACAGCAGTAGATTCATTCCATCTGGCATATGTGGTCAACATCTCTAACATCTTAATTTACCATGTCCATCAAATTAGGAATATGTATTTTTCAAGGCAGGTAAAATCAATTGAATTATCAATGGGACAGTTGTACCACTTATGAAGATAAGTGATATTAGTTGTTGAAACATTAGCAGGGTAGTGATTTCTGACAGTCTCAAAATGGGTGAGCAGTGTGGTCGGGCGGTAGGAAAGGCAAGTAGGATGCTTGGCTGCATAGCTAGAGGTATAACAAGCAGGAAGAGGGAGATTGTGATCCCCTTATATAGAGCGCTGGTGAGACCACATTTGGAGTACTGTGTTCAGTTCTGGAGACCTCATCTACAAAAAGATATTGACAAAATTGAACGGGTCCAAAGACGGGCTACAAGAATGGTGGAAGGTCTTAAGTATAAAACGTATCAGGAAAGACTTAATGAACTCAATCTGTATAGTCTGGAAGACAGAAGGAAAAGGGGGGGACATGATTGAAACATTTAAATATGTTAAAGGGTTAAATAGGGTTCAGGAGGGAAGTGTTTTTAATAGGAAAGTGAACACAAGAACAAGGGGACACAATCTGAAGTTAGTTGGGGGAAAGATCAAAGGCAACATGAGAAAATATTATTTTACTGAAAGAGTAGTAGATCCTTGGAACAAACTTCCAGCAGACGTGGTTGGTAAATCCACAGTAACCGAATTTAAACATGCCTGGGATAAACATATATCCATTGTAAGATAAAATACAGGAAATAGTATAAGGGCAGACTAGATGGACCATGAGGTCTTTTTCTGCCGTCAGTCTTCTATGTTTCTATGTTTCTATGACATGGAGACTGTTAGGGTGGAGAAAAAAACTGATCATTTTAGGAGCTACCTATTTAGGAGTTAAATCTTCCCTCCTTAATCTAATTCTTTTTAGATACCTTGCATTTCAGTTACTGTAGATTCCATATGGACATCAGTAATGACCATGCTATTTGGGTAATGGAATCTTGAAGTTCAATGTACTTTAGGCTTAAGCTAAGAAGTGGCAGTGTTAGCCTGATTATTTTCAGAAGAAGCAACATTTTACATGCACTTTCTCTAATTTGCTGCTCTGAATGTATTAGCTGCCAGAATTTCCAGCCACTGTGAAGATACCCTTGTCTTGCCCTATTCTTTCTCATTTTAGCTAGATAACAATTTTTATTTCATTTGTAGTATTTGTGTCTAAATTGCCATCCATTTTTATCAATTAGCAGATGAGAGAAGAAGATAATCATCCTTTTCCTTTAAAAAAAAATTAAAATGACTTTTCCTTTTTTTCTGGCAACCCTTTTTAAAATTATAGGCAGGTATGATTCATCTTCTGAGTGCCTTTATGACTAAAAACATTTAAATCTAGGTTTCTTTAAATGTACATGAATTTGGTTTTTCACTTGCTAAAGCTAGATTACATCCATTGCTTTTTGGAGTTTCCTCATTTCCTAAACAGGATTTCTTGAACTGGAAAATAGTCTTAAATAGGTTTCCATTAAATATGTAATTAAAAAAAACACCCTAGATAAAGGCTCTTGTCCAAAATTGGAGCATTTAGAAGCAAATCTAGTTCTTCCACATGAGTAGTATCTTTGCAGCAGATTATTTGTTCTATTTCTTTGACACTGGACTAAAGAGTGCATTGTGTGAAAACCATCATGACACATGGCTCTGTGCAAAGGAGAATCGCAGCATGAGCCTACATCAAGGGGCTTCCTTGGCCTTGATGCACTCTTGCACGGTATGGGGCTCCAGAGATGAGTGTCTCTTCCAAATGAAGCAGTAGTGCAATCCGCACAACTCTCAGGAGAGCACATACTGACAAGCTTTGCCAAGCCCTCGTGTAAACAGGTAGGGGGTAGGGAGAGAAAAAAGGAAAGACCTACCAGCACTAGACATAAAAAGGGATACTGTTCAAAAGACATTCACTTAAAAGCAGGGGGGGAAATATAACATGAATAGTTGCTGACAATGGAGCCCGTTAACCTATTAACCAGTTTCACAACTAGACCAAAAAAAGAGAGAAGTTCAATAGCATTTTGGCATAGAAGACACTTTGATAATCCATACAAACTTATTTGGTACTTGATATTATTCCTTGAAACTTAGAACAATCTTAAATTAGATTCAGTTGCCTTTGCTTTTAATAGTATATTTGTATAAACAGAAGAATACAAAAAAACTAAGTATTTCTTGACCTTCTCTCTCATGCAGTTCACTAGGTCCCCTGACTCCTTATTCTGATTTCATTTCTGATACTTCTTCCTATCAGAATGCATCACATTTGTTCACCTTACTTACATTTCATAAAATAATAATTCTGCATTCCTGCTCAAAATTCCAAGTATTTTAATTATTAATATTTTAACCAAACATTAAAACAGCACGCACACAGATTTTGATGTTATATTCTTTCACAGAAGCATGTTGCTTATTTCATTTTCATTACTTCATCTGATGAAATTTTCCTTATTATTTGTCCTGTTTTATGTTCTACAAACGTTTTAATCTTCAACATCTGGTTCTGCTTTAGTGTATAGTATAAAATATTCCCCTTTCTTACTTGCGCTTCAACCTTTGTTCTGTGAAAGCTAGATGATGATGATGATGATGATGATGATGATGATTATTATTATTATTATTATTATTATTATTATTATTATTATTATTATTATTATTGGTATCTGGTCTTTTGAACCCAAAGTCTAGATCCACTTCAGAAACTAAGGGCTGCAAGCATATGTACACAAAGTTGTGTACTGTACAGGAACATATTTTCCCCAGGAAGTTTTCTTCCCAATGATCTTTGTTAAGTTTGCTTCATCCCAGCTATCATTGCTTCTCTCATTATCCTGTTTTCTCCAGTACTTCTGTTCCTCATTGGTGATTTCTCACTTCTAATGGCAATGGGAAATCTTGAGCAGAAAGAAGAAAATAAGCTTTCTGTTTTCTTTATCATACATATCCTTCTGAAAAATGAGTGCTTCCATCCAACTAATGTCACCCTACATTAATAAGACAGAAGAAGCTAATCTTCAACCCACTGCTCCTCATAATTTTCTATTTTACATGATTAGCAGCAAAAATTTGTTTTTTGATGGTCAACTGAAGACTTAGTTGACTGTGAAGGAAAAGGAAGAAAGGTAACTGAGGTTTCTGCAGCCTATATTTAAAAACTAAAGGAAAAAAATAATTTGCAATTTCTCCTGTGAGATGACAATGAATGGTTTAACTATGGGCTAAAAGGACCACGGTCTGTTTTCTAGCAGTAAAGAGCTCCTATACTATACATCTTCAAATCACCGTTTCATCGGGAAACCATTAGTCTGAAACTGACCTTTTGAAAAACAAAACTCAAGGTCTGCAGTGAGAATTTAAACAACAAGATGTGACACTTACATAAAAAAGAGGGGGTGCTGTTTGTCTCGTTTGTCAGATGTTTGAAATGTTTGTTGTATATATTGTCTATTCCAGTGACCAGGTATCGTTTTTCTAGGAAAGGTGTACATTTGTAACCTTGGTCCTCTTTTGACTAGGAAAGGGCTTTCCTGTTTTAAAAAAACTAGAGAATTCATTGGGCTTGCTTTTATTTTTTCAGCCCTTTAATTAAATTTCTTATAGTTGTATCTGGCTGATTGGCTTTTAAATTCTAATATGAGAGTACAGCAAGTACACACACACCTCGCCAGTAAAAATTGCAATGACAGTTTTTCATCATCCGTTCTTTGTATTCCACCTTTCCCAAAATGGGATGTAGGACTTGGAACTAGATTGACTGTTAGCAGCAATGGCTTACGAAACATACTTTTTCATTTCTCATGTACACACATAAATATTTTGGAAACTACAAAGAGTGATGTGACTAAACTTATTTTATTTTTTTATCTATTTTATTTATTTATTTTGTCCAAAACATGATAAAGGTTACAGAGGATATATTCATAGTAGAAAGTATTAATGAAGGATAGATGAAAAAATATAGGAATACAATATCAATGAGAGAATAGAAGAAAAGATATAGGAAAGGAATAAAAGATATATAAAGAAGTATAGAATAGACAAATAGGACAGGGGACAGAGGGCACGCTAGTGCACTTATGCACGCCCTTTACTGACCTCTTAGAAATCTGGAGAGGTCAACCGTTGATAGTCTCAGGGTAAAATGCTGGGGGTTAGGGGATGACACTACGGGGTCGGGTAGTGAGTTCCAAACTGCAAGGAATTAAATTGTTGAGGAAGACAAAAATTAGTAACAGGTCTCATTATGCATTAAAAGAAATTTAGCAGACATAAACATTTTACACAAGCATGCAATCAAATGTTCATATTGTTGGGAAGGGAAGAAATTGGAACATGCTGTACAGCCTGCATGTCGAATAAAGGGGAAAAATAGCATTGATAACATCCATGCACTATGTTTTAAATAAAGGTCTGGAAAAAAATGCCTCTTTGGAAGACATATAACTATGGGAGTATGGTATCATTTTAAAGGGAAAAAGGCATCGTTTTAGTAGAAACCGCATCTGTGTTGCTGTTTTTATCTTTCCATCCACATGGCACTTCCTAAGAAATAAACTTATAACATTTCTCTTCCACTTTAAATGTATTTGTTTTGTGCACAAAAGTTAGGACTGCTCAGAGTGTTGCATTTAATCAGCTGTGAAGTAGGATCAATATATTACCACTTACACAAAATCAGATAAAATAGAAGACCTTGCACAAACCGATGTATACTTGCTTTTGTTTTTCTTTAATACTGCCACTGTAATGTAAATGTTTATTGCAATTCTGAGATTCTCTGTTACCCCTTTCCTGATGCTCACTATTCAATCTCCCTGCGGGGAGTGGAATTTTCCACATTAAGTTCCATTGTTTGAAAAAAATGGCAACAAGCAAATGTATGCCAATTCAAGGTATTAGAATGATTCTGTTATTCAGTGAGCCAGCACTGTCTTAATTCTGATACAGCAAAAAGTACAGTATAACTAGTGATGGGCTCCTACAAGAACGGTTAGGAATGCAGTTCCGGTAGCAAAATTTGGAGCTCCACTCATAAACACCCAATTTGCACTGAAAGATGTTGAAACAAAATGCACACCCACGGTGTGGTAGTAAAAATTTTGGTAGCCCATCACTGAGTATAACCCCTTCTTTTTTACTTTCTTGAACCTGTTCAGGTGGGGGTTTGATAACCAGTGGGTATGGCCCTGCCTACATGGAGCACTCTGCTGTTTCTGGATAACCTATCATAGGACTGAGGGCCTATAGTCTTCTCCAACCCTCCTCATTGGGTATCCCTGACTCTCCGTCCCCAGAGGATGCCATACAGGGGAGACTGGCCCAGTGGGGCACATAGGGAGGTGTCTGGGGAATTCTTCGGGACAACTAGGTAATGTTGTGGTTGGATTGCAGCCAGGTCCACTGGCAACAGACTTCAAGCCAGATGAATTGAGCCCATCTGGACATGGTCAGCCTGTGTGGCTGTCAGAAGAGTCGGGCAGTGAGGAGGAGGGAGAGATTGGGTGTGAGAGTCCTGCAGAGGCTATATAACCCCCAACTGGGGCTTTCTCTGGGTCTGATGAGGAAGAGGAGATGAGGGATTCTATCCTGGATGCAAGAGACAGAAAGATGCGGGGGAGGCAAGAGTAGTTATGCAGTCTCAGAAGGAGGACTTGAGCACAGCTGAGCTGTAATCCCAGGGTGCAAATAAGGGGGGGGGGAGTTGGGAGGTTCCCTTTGCAGAAAATCAATGTTTGATGCTTCAAAGCAAAAGAGCACGTTCACAGTTTTTGCCTATTGTTCCAACCTACCTTGCTACAGTTCTGGACAATTATAGGGTTAAAGAATGCTTTGAGTAATTCTGCTTTTGTTTTAAAAGCCTCACTTATCAACTCTACCTCCCGTTCTGAACTTTGGCAGCCTAAAGACATTCCTTGGTTCTAATTTGTGTTTTTCCACAACCTTGATTGTAAATAGACTATTTCATGTCAAAACTCTGTGTCTGAGCTTTAATTGGATGTTAATTACTCCTCCTTTGCTGTGTGAGACAGAACAGGTAAAAGGGGTGGTTTTCTGGTGCCTCTCTTAAATGGGGTCTCAGACCATCTGGGAGTTCCAGACCTCGGGACACAACACTAGATGTCAAAAGTTTACATTGTTATGTCTTGCACTTTAAAAGAAAAGGGGTGGTTTCTGAACCAAATCAAGCCACACATCAATATATGGGACTTGGTCTGGGTGTCCCAAAGTGGGGTGGAACACTAACTTGTGTACTTGTACAATAATTGAAGGGTCTAATGCAGTGTTTCCCAATCTTGGCTACTTGAAGATATTTGGACTTCAACTCCCAGAATTCCCCAGCCAGCGAATGCTGGCTGGGGACTTCTGGGAGTTGAAGTCCAGATATCTTCAAGTTGCCAAGGTTGGGAAACACTGGTCTAATGTTTCCATGTCTGGCCAGCCTACCTTAAAGATTGGCCATTTGGTGGTGCAGAAAAGTCTAAATTTGCGGCTGCCATAAAATTATGCCATAATCTTGAGTTTTATAGGCTGTGTTAAAGTGTTAAAGATCATCCAAAGGATGATCATCCCAGTGTACCAGACAAGACAATTAGGAAGGGGTACAGTGAAAGGAAGGTAAGAGGTCCTTCATTTTGGGAAACACAGAGGATTTCACACATGTCTTACCTAGGGAGCTGGATAAGTACGATCTCTGATGGGAGAAGGAATACCACTTCCTTCCTACTGGCTCATGGAACTGGATTCTCACAGTCTCCTGTGGGAACCGCAGTAGCCTCACACACCAAGCTCTCTTTGATGAGCCTCCCATCTTTTACCTAAAGAGAGGGTGATCAGTCCTCTCCTCCGTCCCTGCTTACAGGGAGGGATTGCTCCATATCCCAAGTACAGTGGCACCTCTACTTAAGAACTTAATTTGTTCCGTGACCAGGTTCTTAAGTAGAAAAGTTTGTAAGTAGAAGCAATTTTTCCCATAGGAATCAATGTAAAAGCAAATAATGCATCCAAATCCATTAGGAAAGAAATAAAAGCTCAGAATTTGGGTGGGAGGAGGAGGAAGAAAAAGAGGAGGAGGAGGACAGTCGCTGCCCAAAGCGAAGGGAGCGTTTCTTTTCTCTGGGCGCTGGCAGAGGTTTATTCTCTCTCCAAGCGCCCAGAGAAAGGAAAACACTTTGTTTGCTATGGATTGCCAAAGCCTCCTTAAGCACCACCGAAAGGCTCCTCTGGCAGCCCAGAAAAGCCCGACATGGCCAGGATTAAAGGGGGAATGGCAGGAAACTGGCTGGACCTTCATGCCGCTCTCAAATTTCCTGGGAAATTTTTCCAGGCTCAAGTTCTTAAGTAGAAAATGGTTCTTAAGAAGAGGCTTCTTATCTAGAAAAGTTCTTAAGTAGAGGCGTTCTTAGGTAGAGGTACCCCTTCACATGACAGACTTACAGACACTTCAGGTTGGGCTCAGGGCCCCTTAGATTTTTGGGAAGGGAAGAATTGGAACATGCTGTACAGCCTGCATGTCGAACAAAGGGGAAAAATAGCATTGATAACATCCATGCACCAGATTATAAATAAAGGGTTTTTTTCTTTAAACAAAGAAAAAAAATGCCTTTTGGAAGAAATATAACTAGAAAAGTATGGTATCATTTTAAAGTGAAAAAGGCATCGTTTTAGTAGAAACCACATCTGTGTTGCTGTTTTTATCTTTCCATCCATCCATAAACTTATAACATTTCTCTTCCACTTTAAATGTATTTGTTTTGTGCACAAAAGTTAGGACTGCTCAGAGTGTTGCATTTAATCAGCTGTGAAGTAGGATCAATATATTACCACTTACACAAAATCAGATAAAACAGAAGACCCTCCACAAACCGATGTATACTTGCTTTTGTTTTCCTTTAATACTGCCACTGTAATGTAAATGTTTATTGCAATTCTGAGATTCTCTGTTACCCCTTCCCTGATGCTCACTATTCAATCTCCCTGCGGGGAGTGGAATTTTCCACATTAAGTTCCATTGTTTGAAAAAAATGGCAACAAGCAAATGTATGCCAATTCAAGGTATTAGAATGATTCTGTTACTCAGTGAGCCAGTGCTGTCTTAATTCTGATCCAGCAAAAAGTACAGTATAAATAAGAATAGAAGATGATGAAGATGATGATAAAAGCTTGATCCATTAATAAGTTTTAGAGTATGTACTAAAAGGAATGCACTATGGACTGATAAAAATTGTCAAGGTATAAAAGTACACAAATAATTAGGTCTGTTGAACTTTATCCCTGTTCTATGTTGCCAGTTGCATACATACATACAAAGAGTGTAGGATATTCAGATGTTATTTACCACCAAAGAGTCATAGATATCAATTTTCAAAAATATAACCCTGACTACCAACCAGATTCGTTCTTTTAAGTAGATGACTTGATTTCCTTTGCTTTTGTCATGATAATTTGCAATGTGTTCAGATGCGATATTCTCAGATCTTACCTTATCTTAGACTCCGGGTCAGTTGACTAAGTATGTTCAGATGAATTCTAGTTCTCTTCTCTTAGTGTAGCTGATGCTCAGAATTGTTAAAGTCTTTAATTTATGAACCTAAAAACTCAGGCAGTTCCCTGAAAAATGCCTATCATTCCTCTGCCAGCATAACTAAATAAGCTTTCTTTAATTGCTGGAGACTGTGGTTCCTGATATCTGGAAGCATTTGACTATAGCCAATGGCCTATTATATTATATTCTGTTATATTTTAGGACTGTTTTATATTATATTATATTATATTATATTGTATTGTATTGTATTGTATTGTATTATATATTATATTATATCATTTCGTAAACTTCTTAAAACCCACCTCTGCCGTCAGGCATGGGGGAACTGAGATAGCTTCCCCAGGCCTATATTGTTTATGTATGGTATGTTGTGTGCATGTTTTTTAAATTATGGGTATACAAATAATAGTAATAATAATAATAATAATAATAATTACAAGTGGAACACTCAAAAAGGAGACAGAAGGACTAATACTGGCGACACAAGAACAGGCCATTAGAACAAATGCTGTCAAAGCCAGAATTGAAAAATCAACAGACGATCCAAAGTGCAAACTCTGTAAAGAAACAGATGAAACAATCAATCACATACTCAGCTGCTGCAAAAAGATAGCACAGACTGACTACAAGCATAGACATGATGCTGTGGCACAGATGATCCACTGGAACTTGTACCAGAACTACCATTTACCAGTAGCAAAGAACTGGTGGGATCATAAGCCCAAAAAAGGGGTTGAAAATGAGCAAGCAAAACTACTGTGGGACTTCCGACTTCAGACTGACCGAATTTTGAAGCATAACACACCAGACATTGTGATCGTGGAAAAAAAGAAAATATGGATCATCGACATCGCAATCCCAGGAGACAGCAGAATTGAGGAGAAGCAGCTAGAGAAATTAGTGAAATACAAAGATCTAAAAATCGAGCTGCAATGACTCTGGCATAAGCCAGTGAAAGTGGTCCCAGTGGTACTTGGCACGCTGGGCGCAGTGCCAAAGGATCTCAGCAGACACTTGAAAACCATCAGAATTGACAAAATCTCCATCTGTCAATTGCAAAAGGCCGCTTTACTGGGATCGGCAAACATAATTCGCCGCTACATCACGCAGTCCTAGGTGCTTGGAAAGCACCCGACTGGTGATGAAATACGAAATCCAGCACAGTGATCTCGTTTGCTGTGTTGTACTGACATAATAATAATAATAATAATAATAATAATAATAATAATAATAATAATAATAATATACCCTGGTATAATAATAAAGTGCCCTGGTATGAAATCTGTCAGATCAAAAAGTTTTCAAAGTCTATTTAGAAAAAAAGATGAGCTTTGTTTGGATCCAAAAACAGGAACAGTGAAGTCTACCCAATTTCCTCAAGGAGAGGCAGGGAAGGAAATGCTTGGGCCCCAAATCGATGTGTGGATATAATTAAAGCATCTATAACAAATGACTATCAAATCTTCTATCCATGCACAATAAGTGGAACCTGTGGCCACCTCTCTTAAGGCTAGCTCTACTACTGAGCTGCTCTTAGTATTAGGAAGCTTTTTCTAATGTAATGTCTTCCTGCTACTTATGTCCATTAAGCTTTACTCTGCATTCAAGTACCTTTCAGGTACTTGAAGAGTGCTTCATGTCTGCTCCACCCCCATCAAATTTCTTGTCTTAAATACAATGTATTTTAATGTGTGTTTGCTGCCTTTAGTCTCTTAGCGTTGGATTGGGATGCAAAAAGGAAACATTAAACTAATTTAGAAGCTACATCAGTGGATTCCTTTTTCGAATGTTGGTTCAGGCTTCTCCTCTCTTTTCCAGTTGTGTTATCAGACTGAGTAGTATAGTGCTTGTCATTTCTAACAGTTGAATTACAGTTACATCCAGAATGTGGTTGAATGCATGAATAAAAGTAGTGTTACAGACACACACCACTAAGGAAGTATCTAGGAGAGCTCTCATTCCATTTGCTGGAGGGCACAAAGTGATCATGCAGAGTTGATCTTGCTTAAGGGCATAAGCAGGTGTCATGGACAAATTTATGCCCATAGCATAGAAATGAACAAGAAGGAGCGAAGGGACAAGCTACAGCATCCATTCCTTATTCCAAATCGGGGACTAAACCACACTTGGTAGGCTAGAGAAATAATTATATTTTCTATCAGTAAATAACCTCTACATTTCAGCTGGGTTTTGTGCAGCTGGAATAGAATATGATTTAAAATAAGGCACTGCAAGTTTTTTCGGAGGCAAAAGAAAGTATAAAAAAAGTAAAATGCAGGCCTAGTAATCATGAATTTAAGCTGAGATATAATAATAAAAAAAAACTCAGGAGAAGGCATAAATATGAATTGTTCATTTGTCAGCAAGCAAAGATGTCTACATGTGGATTCCTTATGTAGAAGAAGTTATGTAACATTTCAACTTTGTTGGCATTTAAAGAATTCTCAGTTAAACTAGATATAACATTAATTCATACATTTAATGTGCTTTTTTTAAAAAAATATGTAATAATATATAGAGGGCAGGGTGGAAGAAGCAGGGGCGAACATTTCTGCAAATAAAGCAAATTAGGAAGGGTAATTTAACTCTTAGATTCCCTGCTGATGCTTTAGAAAAATCTATTCTCCAAATCTGTTTGCACTGGAAGGAACTCCTCTGGAGATGCTAAGCAAGGAGCACAGCAGCTTTTAAATAGTATAAATAGAAGAGTCCTACACCAGGAAATGTTTAAATCCTTCCTAGTTGGGTTCCAATCCAACCTTCTCTTCTCTAACCATTCTCTATCTCTTTTCCAAGTGGTGGGATTCAAATTGTTTTACTACCAGTTCTGAGGGTTTGATGGACGTGGCTTGGTGGGTGTCATGTGACTGTCATGGCCCACTCTCCATCATTCATGGCAATGTGGGGCGGCACCTTGTTGTGAGTGACATTGAGTTGGCCATGCCAACTCAGTCACCTGAACCCAGCTATGCCAAGCCAAGCTAAGCCAAGCCAAGCCAACCCAACCCAACCCAACCAAACCAAGCCATGCCCACAGAACCAGCAGAAAAGTCCAGCCAAATCTTCTAGTGTCCATCACTGCCCTGTTCTTCATGCCATCTGTGCATATGCACCCCATTGCCTGCTGCTGCACATGCGCGGACACACCCCATTACCAGACCTGGCCAGGAGAACGGCCTGCTGCACCGGAAGGACAGCATCTCAGTAGAGCTTCTCAGAAGGCAGCCGCTGCAGACTGTCCCTTTAAGGTACTTTGATGTGGGGAGAGGGGAGGGTATCATACAGGGACAGGCCACAAAGCTGCCTTCCAACCAGCCCCTCTGCTGCAGCATTCAGTGGTGAAGGGTGGCAGAAAAGTTCAGCTAAATCTTCTCCTTAGTCATACATACATAATGTGTATGCATCTCATGGTGTTGGGACCTTCTACAGGAAGACAGCACATGGGCAAGTCCTTCCAGCACTGTGAGATGTGTGCCTGTGCTCTGAAGGAGGAGAGAAGCAGCCAGGCTGAATGCTGCAGCAGAGAGAAGCAGCAGACCTGGCCAGCAGAACTACCTGTGCTAGAGGGACAGTGTCTTAGCAGAGCTCTTTGGAAGGCAGCCGAAAACTATAGGTAGCTGGAGGCTTCTTGCAAAAGGTGTCTGAGCCTCAGCATGTCTGGTTTCTTCCCCCAGCCCCCACCAAGACATGGACAAAGAGGAGTAAGATGGACAGTGAGTGGGCGGCCTGTGGAAGGAGGCCCCAGGGAAGGCCAGAGCCAGGGACTGGTGCATCCCCTGACCTGAGGTGGAGGGCAAGTGGGCAGCATGCAGTTGGAGCCCCCCCAGGGAAGGCTAGAGCTAAGGAATGGCACATTTCTTGACATGGCTGAAGTGAACAGTGAGTGGGTGGAGGATCCGGGGCCTTGGGGAATGGTGTGTCCCTGGGCTCTTTGACTCAACATGATGGGAAAATGCGTGGCCTGCTTACCTTTGGTGATCACAGTGGGCAAGACACCGAAGCGAGGTGATTAGCTGGGCCTCATGGTGAAGGCAACATATATAGGATGTGGTGGTGGGGTGAGCAGGCAGGGTGGGCAGGCCGAGTGGCAAGCAGGTGGGCAAGGACAACTGGATGGGCGGGGCAGAGTCAGCCAGAGGTGAACCAATTAAAATTTCCACTACTGGTTCAGGTGAACTGGTCCAAACCAGCTGAATACTACCTGTTTCTTCTCCCTTTCCCCCAATTTTCTCTCCATAAGAGATTAAGACTGCCTCCACCCTCCTTGCCTTTCGCAAATTCCTTAAAACCCACCTCTGCCGTCAAGCACGGGGAAATTGGTTCCCTGGGCCATTTTGTTTTATGCATGGTTTTGTCTGGGATGTATGACTGCTTTTATATTATATTAAGGGTTTGTACTGTGTTTATTGTTGTGAGCCGCTCCGAGTCTCGGGAGAGGGGCGGCATTCAAATCAAATCAAATCAAATCAAATCAAATCAAATCAAATCAAATCAAATCAAATCAAATCAAATCAAATCAAATCAAATCAAATCAAATCAAATCAAATCAAATCAAATCAAATCAAATCAAATCAAATCAAATCAAATCAAATCAAATCAAATCAAATCAAATCTTGTCAATAAGTTGATGGGAACTCTTAGTAACTCTTGCTTCAAATAGCTAACAGTATTTAACATGAAATTTACAGCTATGAAGTACAGTGATCCCTCGATTAGTGCGGTCTCGATTAGTGCGAAACGCTATACCACGGTTTTTCAAAAAATAATACATTTAAAAATAGTCCGTGGTTTTTTTTCTACACCAATTGTTATCATTTCTAACTATCAGGATGACTAAGTGTCTTATTCAATGTGTACAGTACAGGTACAGGTAGAGGTACAGTACAGTACAGTAATTAAGGGGATGGGAAATGGTAATTTGTGGGTTAAAAGTGTTGGGACTGAGTGGCATACAGAAGAATGAATGAATGACTGAGTGAATGAAATTCAAACACAGGTGAGGGCTGGGGTTTTTTATTCTGTCATTGTTTAAGTGCTTTTTAAGAAAGGAAGGAGGGAGGGAAGGAGGGAGGGAGGGAAGAAAGGAGGGAGGGAAGGAGGGAGGGAAGGAAGGAGGGGGGAAGGAGGGAGGAAAGGAAGGAGGGAAGGAAGGAGGGAGGGAAGGAAGGAGGGAGGGAAGGAGGGAGGGAAGGAGGGAAGGAAGGAGGGAGGGAAGGAAGGAGGGAAGGAGGGAGGGAAGGAAGGAGGGAGGGAGGGAGGGAGGGAAGGAAGGAGGGAGGGAGGGAAGGAGGGAGGGAAGGAGGGAGGGAAGGAGGGAGGGAAGGAAGGAGGGAGGGAAGGAGGGAGGGAAGGAGGGAGGGAGGGAAGGAAGGAAGGAGGGAAGGAGGGAGGGAAGGAGGGAGGGAAGGAAGGAGGGAGGGAAGGAGGGAGGGAAGGAGGGAGGGAAGGAAGGAGGAAAGGAAGGAGGGAGGGAAGGAAGGAGGGAAGGAAGGAGGCGGGCATTCTAAATGCCGAGAAGCTGTTGCCGCCAGCGCTGCTGCAAGAGGACTCGTGCCCCAAGAAAGCCGGTGAGAGGGGCGAATCGGGCGGACGGGGGGTAGCGGCGAGGAGGCTGGAGGCGCTGGGTGGGTGGCCGACATTAAAAACAACCATTGCCAGCCTCCGCACTTTCATCGCTCCCCGGCTCCACCATCTGCGCATGCGCGGCCATGGAAAAAGGGCACGCATGCGCAGATGGTGTTTTTACTTCCGCACCACTATACCGCGGAAAATTGATTAGTGCGGGAGGTCTTGGAACGTAACCCCCGCACTAATCGAGGGATCACTGTATAGCAGAATTAGTTATGAATAAACTAGGAGGGTTAATTTGATAGACTGATTGGCTCAGATATTGCACCAAACCTGAGTTCATAATTATATTTGGATTTTTTAAAATTGATTCGCTATGAATTATACTGTCAAACAAATTGCATGAATAGAATAGAAACTATTAATTTGATATTGTAGACATTTCATTTAAGTAAATGACTGAGAGTTAGATCGGTGTAGTGGTTAGGGCATCAGTCTAGAAACCCGGAGACTATGAATTCTGTTTCTGCCTTAGGCACAAAGCCAGCTGAATGACCTTGGGCAGATCATTCTCCCCCAGCTCTAGGAAGGAGACAATGGAAAACCACTTTTGAAAAACCTTGCCAAGAAAATAGCAGAGCCTTGTCCAGGCAGTCTCCAAGAATCGGACAGAACTGAATGGAAGAAAAACAAAGATGACTCCTCAGTTCACGCTTTTAAGAATATTCATTGGTTGTTTGCCTCTGCATTAAGTCATTAAGATTGCACTTTAACTGCTCACTGACTAGAATCATTCATCACATAAATTATGTTCATTTAGCCACTGTTTGTTGTATAACCTACAATTGACCTGATTTATATCTGATAGGAAGCCACAAACCCTGCTTTTAAAAATTGCAAAAGCTTGGCATGGGTGTTATATTAAATCAAAAGGAAACCAACACATAGACAAATTTGTGAACTCAGCCAAGCACACTCACAACTGTCGAGTTTTACTTGTAGAACTAAGAACCAACATTTTTTAACATCAGCAGCAGAGTGCCAGAATGAGATTATTGGTGGTGATGCTTACAGTATTGTTCTGCTGGACTCTTTGGTAGGAGCTTCCCAAAAATTCAAAGGTACAAATTTCAGACAAACACACGTTTGAAAATTCAAAACAATGTTCTTTATCACAACATTCAAAATAAACTAAGCACTCTTTTTGTATTGCAGAGAGCACTCAAAAGAGTATTGCAAATTTTGTATTGCAAAGAGCACCAGGTACCAAAACAACCTGGTAGTTTGTACAAGTCCCTTATCAGTTCGTAAGTACTTAGCTTGCAGCTGTGAAGAAAGTCACAGCCCTTCTTCTTTCACGAAGTGAAACACAGTTTGCTCTGCTTTGGTTTCAAAGTGGTGAAAAGTCAACAAACAAAGGCCGGAGTCAGCAAGACATTCATGAAACACAACGATCAGATAATTCTCCACAATGGCCAAACCCACACGCTGTTATTTATAGCAGCAGCACTAATTACGGCAGCCCCACCCAACCACAGGTGGCCTCATTTTCTCTTGTAATAATCCTTCAGTTGTTGCTTCCTATGCATAACTCTACCTATGCGTGGATGTGTCATTAATTCTTAGTTCAGAATCCAGAGATGATACAGATGATTGATCTCCTCCTGGGCTGTCTGCCAAACTCTCCTCCTCCCTGTCACTCATGCCTCCTTGGTCAGAGGAGACTTCATCGGCAGATTCCACTGGGAGCAAATCAGGCCTGCAGCACGTGGATGTCTCCCCCACATCCACCTGCACATTCCTTGGGGCAGGAGCTGGGCCAGAGCTAACCACAACACAGTATGTGTCAGAAATGGGTATGTGGAAATCATAGTGTTTCTTATCCTCAGAAAAGTTTAAAAGTTATTCCTTAGTGTTTACTTTGGGTGGGGTAAGGTTTCTAAGGGAACATACAGTATAATGAAATATGAAGAAGACCCTCGGTGAAGTAGTGGTTAGAATTCAGTACTGCAAGCTACTTCTGCTGATCACCAGTTGCCATCCTTCCATCCTTCCAAGGTCGGTAAAATGGGGACCCAGATTGTTGGGGGTAATAAGCTAACTCTATGTAAACCGCTTAGAGAGGGCAGTAGAGCATTGAAAGGGAAATTAGTGATATCAATATAGTAGTAAAAAAGAGCAGAGTTTTCATTGTTTTGGCATCATCATGCTTATAAATAGATGCCTGTTGGTTCAAATACATAAAAACATATGTAAAAAGTACTTGGGATAATTGTATAGGCTGGGGAGTGTAGGTAGACACAGGAGTGGCTACGAACTGAAGGACAAATCTTAAAAGGGGCAGGGGAATCTGAGTGAGGTTCAAAAGGATAAAGTAATTTGTTTTTGTTTATAATTTTGCTTTGCAAAAAAAATGATCAAGAACGAAACTGAGAAATTAAATAATTTAACTAAAGGCCAGTTTTTTGAAATAAAGAATGTATGGTTATTGTAAGAATGACAGACATTTCTTCATCTTTTCTCATTCCTGCAATGTTCATCATCCTGTTCATCTACTTTATGAATATTTCAAGTTATGTGACAGACTGCTATGTTTGCTATGGATGAAACTGTTGTCATGTCTAGGCCTTCTTTTCTTTTGTCACTGGAGTCTGAATGCTATTAATTGTAGTAAAGGAAGGAGAAGTACTGACATGGTACATAAGGAATTGCTTTCCTTTTAATTGCTGTGGTTTTGAGCAAATGGTTGATTTACTTCTCATGTTTTGTACATAAATATCCCACCTGCCCTGTTTGGAAAAGATTTGTTTTAAATATATTTGCAGGCAACATGGGCAAGAGCAAAGGTTCACACTGCAGTTTCGCAATAAAGGTAATATGTTTCAATTGACTAAGCAAACCAGTAACGATTTAGATAAAAGAAAGCAATATAAAAATTACTGGACTGTTATTACTGGATTCTTTCCCACTCTATAATTTCTTCAGAATATAGAAACATAGAAACATAGAAGATTGATGGCAGAAAAAGACCTCATGCTCCATCTAGTCTGCCCTTGTACTATTTCCTGTATTTTATTTTAGGATGGATATATGTTTATCCCAGGCATGTTTAAATTCAGTTTCTGTGGATTTACCAACCACGTCTGCTTGGAGTTTGTTCCAAGCATCTACTACTGTTTCAGTAAAATAATATTTTCTCATGTTGCTTCTTATCTTTCCCTCAACCAACCTCAGATTGTGCCGCCTTGTTCTTGTGTTCACTTTCCTATTAAAAACACTTCCCTCCTGACCCTTATTTAACCCTTTAACATATTTAAATGTTTTGCCAGTGAAAGAATCTCCTATTTACACATGCAGTATAGAAAACTGCAACAGATTTATATCTGCCTCAAATTGGTTAAGTGCAATCTGTTTTTAGAAAATCCTAAAGTATATGTGTTTTTAGATGTGTGATCTCCTATTAAGATGTAAGTAGAGATTTACTTAAAAATTGTACAATGCATTTCCCCCCCAAAAAATAACATGTAACCTCAGGTTTAAACTTTCCCATATGGAAGATGTTTGGAATAAGGCACAATCTCTTCTGAGAATTTCACGTTATGGGGCAATTAAAAACTGAAGATGGGTGGTAAAACCTTTGCTTGGAATTTATGGAAAGAAGAAGCAAAATGTTTGGACAGAAGGTTACAATGGGAGAGGTTCAAAAAAATCAAGAAAGCAACCACAACCATGTGATCAAAATCCCACTCTTTTACATGTGTTTGTGCTGCATGAAAAAAAAGAGGTGGGGTTTGATCACATAGTTGTGACTACCATCTTGTCTATTTTGACCTTTTTCCAAGTTTGGTCCAATTTTGGAGTAGCTTATTTCTAATCAGGTAATTTTTTAAAAATTGAATTGCCTAAATTTGATATATGATAACATCCAATTAAGACACACAGTGTTTTGCCTTAACTATTTGAGCCTGGTAACTTAGCTGCATCAGGAGTTTGTACATTATTAATGTCATTAGAAAAAGTTTTTGAAACATTTATAACAGTAACCCAGAATTGGGAGCCAGACAAATTGACAGTTGGGGAGATATGGGAAACACTTGAGGAGATAAGAGAATCTTATGGATACTTGTGTTGAAATGTTTTAACAAAACAGCGGGATACAGTTTTGAAAAAAAAATTAAACTCACAATATGAAGATAAGATTAATTCCATAAAAGTCTCTTTTTGATGGTATTATAAGAATTGAATATAATATCTGTATGTTTTAAGGGTGGGAAAGTAAACAGACTCATACATTTTGACTTATTTTACATTGACGTGATTTCAGTTTAATATTTGTTATATTGTAAAGATGATGTTGAAGAAGGAAGTATGAGTTAAAGATGTGACTATGAAGCTAAATTATATTTTAAAAAGTATGGAACATGTGGAAGCATGAAGAATTTTGAATTTATTGAGAGTGGGAAGACTCTAGTTTCCCTGAGTTACCGGTAAATTCTGATTGAGACAAATATTTATAATTTCTACATATCATACTGATCATATTTTCTGCATTATAGAAAGTCTGATCAATATGAATTTTTGGCAAATATTTGATTTGTTATTTGAGATAATAATGTGATCCCCCATATTATTTGTGGTAAAGTATGGTTTTCTCCTGTTTATTTTTATTTCTGTTTATTGGTATTGGTATTTTCATTTAAGCTGCTATTTCATTTTTAAAATATTTTCACTTTGTTATAGATTAAAAACAATAAAATAATAAAATCCCCAAATATATTAGGCTCACAACAAGTCTATTTCCACAGTTTCCTATCACCCTATAAAACTGGTTTTAGGAATTGGTGTAAGACACTACAAAAAGACATTAAACCTAAAAAATATCCAAGTTACACATAATCTCACCCTTCCTGAAACCATTCAGTCTGCAATCTGTCCTTAAATATCACACTTTGATTCCTACTTTGTTACAGAGCCCCAGACTATGACATCACACATGCAAACAAATTAACCTCATTGCTAACATGGTCAGCCTCCTGCCCATATCCCCTTATCTTTTGTGGAAACCTCAGTCTACATCTCATTGCTGCCCAGAGTCCGCTTCGAGTTGGGTGGACTATAAATCCAATAAAACTTAAAATAACTGGACCCTAAATGAATGCATGACCATCTATACAACCCTATACTACACTGTTACCAAACTGGAATTTGACCAACTAGTAAAGAACAATACTAGCCTCAACAACTACCTTGACCCCATATTCTGCAACAGCAAATGCATAATTTATGGAGTGTAAATAAAAGAAATCTTTTTTTCAACAGTGAACACAGCATGATAGTCTTCAGCCTCAGTCTACACCATTACAAGAATCACCTTAATAATGGGACCCACAAGTACAACTTTTTAAAAGCCAACTATGAATTCATAGACCCTGACCTCTCAGCTCTTGACTGGCAAACTCTATTCTCTGGCTGTAACACTCCAAATGACCTCTATGACATCTTCTTGCTCAAAGTCAAAATAACTATCAGACTAAACCACCATAAACAAGAAAAACAAAGTACCTAAATTAATAAGGAAACTACAATCCCCCCCCTCCAAAAAAAATCCTTCTGGCAAAAAAACCAAAGCAGGCTATATAGCTAACTTTAAAAACTGCTACAAAAATATATGCCACCAAGTAAAGATGGAATGCTCCAACTATCACAGCAAACAAGAGGAAAACCTTCTGTGCACAAAATCCAATGGCACATTCTACAACTTTATAAATAACAAACGCAAAGACTTGAGACTCCCCCCACCAATAAAAAGGTTCAAAACAAAGAAACAGACAAAACTAACCTCTTCAACACATTCTTTGGCTCAGTCTTTGTAAACAGCAATGGCTCATACCAAAAATTTGTTAGTCGTACCACAAATACTCACAATGATTTAACACAAATAGATTTCACTGAAGACAACATTGAAAAAGCATTACGTGGCCTTCCCTGTCAATCACATCTGATGGACTATGTGCATACTTCCTAAAAAAGCTCTCCACAGCCATAGCTGAACCATTAAACATAATATTTTATAAATCCTACAGGACGAGTTCCCTACCTAATGTATGGTCACTAGCCATGGTCATCCCCATTGTCAAAAAGGAAGATCCCAGTCTAAAAGAAAACTATATACCAATCTCTCTATGCTGCGTCACATGCAAAATCATGGCATCAATCATAAACCAATCCATTACCCTCCACCTAGAAACTAACAACCTACAGTGAAACAAATATTAGAAAAAAATCTAATATTAAAAAACATCTAAAAAACCCATCATTTAAAAACCATGCAACACACGCATACCATACATAAAATATAAAAGCCTGGGGGAGGTGTCTCAATTCCCCCATGCCTGGCAATACAGGTGGGTCTTAAGTAATTTGCAAAAGACAAGGAGGGTGGGGGCAGTTCTAATCTCTGGGAGCAGTTGATTCCAGAGGGCCGGGGCCACCACATAGAATGCTCTTCCCCTGGGGCCCGCCAAATGACATTGTTTAGTCAACGGGACCCAGAGAAGGCCAACTCTGTGGGACCTTATTGGCCTCTGGGATTCATGCGGTAGAAGGCGGTTCCAGAGTTATTCTGGTCCGATGCCATGTAGGGCTTTAAAGGTCATTACCAATACTTTGAATTGCAACCGGAAACTGATCGGCAGCCAATGCAAGCCACGGAGTTTTGGAGAAACGTGGGCGAATCTTACGTAGCTTCTTTTCCAATAATATCACACTACTAACCAGAGCATACAAAACATTCATTAGACCAATCCTTGAATACAGCTCATCTGTCTTAAACCCACACTACATATCGGACATAAATACATTAGAAAGTGTCCAGATATACTTTACTCCATTCCTCTATTCATAACAGAATACTTTACACAACCAGACTTGAAATACTGGGCTTAGAAAACTTTAAAAAATTAAATAAATAAATAAAAGCTTTGCCTAAATTAACTACAGTCCTAAACACATCTACTACTGAATAAATCATAGTACTTAAAAAAAACTAATGTCATATAGAAAAGTGCTATTAAATTTTGAATCATTCACGCTGTTCTTCCTTGAGTTGCAAATGTCCCTTCATGGAATGAATGACTTTTTAGATCGTGGAGTAAAGCACGTGATCAGTTTAGAGTCTTTCCATCAAGCTCCCCCCTCTTGAATTTGTTGACCATTATTTAGCAGCAATTTACTGCTGACTGTCAGTTGACTAGATTCTCAGATGCCTGCGCTTCAATAAATTGTTTATGTTGCATCCTACATGAATGATCCTGTTTCTTTGCACCTGAAAGGTTTTAATAAAATCTACCATAATTTCTAGCAATAGAGCTATGAAGTAGGACATCTCTCAATGTTTTCTTCAATCAAGCCTTTATCAGAAGGGAGCAATCATTTCGGGTATGTGTGACTCACAAAATGACTGCCATGAAGAGAAGTTTGCACATTCACATGGTGGCTGCCATGATACCTAGGTACGGGCAGTTATAACATACTCATTCACAAAAAACATAAATCGGTGAGGTCTTCTGCAACGCACGTAACACATTCACACAATAAAAGATTAGTGAAAATAAACAGGAGATAGGTGGGGCACACTTTGCAGCTTGCTAGCTTACATCTGCTTAAATGTGACTTAAGATGCACCCTTTTAGCATAACCTTTCTCCCCATCCCATGCTAATTACTGTAAACATCTGTTGGGTTGTTATAAAGATTGCCATAAAATAGTGTATGTTAAATAGTCGAAAGTACTGTGTAAATCCTTCAGTTATTTGCCATAGTCATGGACTAGCTATGAACTAAGAAATGTTTTAAGAGCTTTAAAATGTCTCTCCCCCCCCTTTTAATATGGCTAGATGTAAAATGTCATTATTATTATTATTATTATTATTATTATTATTATTATTATTAATTAGATTTGTATGCCGCCCCTCTCTGAAGACTTGGGGCGGCTCACAACAGTAATAAAAAACAGTATAACAATGGGACAAATCTAATAATAAAATACATAAAAACCCCAACAATTAAAAACCATACAGCACATACACACCAAACGTGAAATATAATAAGCTTGGGGGAGATGTCTTAGTTCCCCCATGCCTGGCGATATAGGTGGGTCTTAAGTAAGTTGCAAAAGACAAGGAGCGTGGGGGCCATTCTAATCTCCGGGGGGAATAGATTCCAGAGGGCCGGGGCCGCCACAGAGAAGGCTCTTCCCCTGGGGCCCGCCAAATGACATTGTTTGGTCAACAGGACCCGGAGAAGGCCAACTCTGTGGGACCTTATCGGCCACTGGGATTAGTGCGGTAGAAGGTGGTTCCAGAGGTATTCTGGTCCAATGCCATGTAGGGCTTTAAAGGTCATTACCAATATGTGTCATGCTCTGACTTCTCCACACTATCTTATTGCCCCATTGTGCAACCAACTATTTTTTGAGGTATAAAATAGATGGCACCAGCCTTTCCTAATTTCCCTCCCATTGTAAGTTTGACTTCCAGGTAAGTTTTCCTTTCTGTGCTTTAAAAGACAATCTTTTCTTCTTATGTCCATTTGAGTTGCATCACTTTAGTGACTTATTGGCTACACCCTGCTGTTCATTTAGCTGCTTCACAAACAAAGAAACATCTCTTCCCTTGAGGCCACAGTTGCCCTCTTCTCTAAGTTTCTAAGATTTTTCCCCTTTCCTGTCACTTTGAAGTGCCACAAGGGCTAAGGGCTTTGCCGAAGATGTTAAAAAAACACCTGGATCAAAACCCAGCAGAGTTTGTATTTAATTGCTATTTTTGTTTCTTCAGTTAGCTTTTTTTCTATCTACCTGAGAAGTGTTTTTTAAAAGATTTTGAGCTTTAGATTTTTTTCATTTCCCTGATAAATATTATTAAAACCTGAATGTAATAATGCCATGCATACATCTGTTCAGAGTTGCCTCGAACTGCGAGACTGGTGGCATATAAAGGTAGCAAGCAAATAAATCAAGTGTGCGGATAAGCCATAATCTATAGATAGATACTATATTGTGGAAAATGAATGGAAGGGGCATTTCCTCTGCTATCCAGTAGCAAAACTACATAGAATGGCTTAGCAGAAAGCAAACAGGGCAGTAGTACCTAAGCAACAAAGAAAAGACTTTGGAAAGTAGAAAGGGGAAAAAAAGTAATCCAAGAGTCAACAGGAACTTAAAGGTATAAATATAAAAACTTCCTTTCCTTTCTTTTTCTTTTTTTCCCTTTCCTTTCCTCCCTTCTTCCTTTCTTTTCCCTCCCTGCCTCCATCCCTTTTTCCTTTTCTAACAAATATCATTTGTTACAGCCCTTCAAAAATGGCTTACCTTTAATGGAAATACATACACCTGGTACCTGCAGATAGATCTTGAAAATATAAACTGGGACAGGCAAAGCTTGAATATCGTTCACATTCCCCATATTTTGTTCTGCTTCTCACTATCTTGGCATTTTATAAGTAGGTCAAAAGCTAAGGCTATTTTGTAAAACTTTTGATGGCCTAATAAATGTGCACATTCAGATAATTCTGAATTTCAGATGACCCCCATCCTCCAGTGGGGAAGATTAAACAAAATGTTAATATTACTTACCTCCATTATTATGTGACAAGTTTAACTCAACAGTCAGAGTTATTATTATTATTATTATTATCATTATTATTATCATTATTATTATTATTATTTATTAGATTTGTATGCGGCCCCTCTCCCTAGACTCAGGAGTTGAGATGGAAACAATCACCAGTGAATCAAAAAACACCTGATAAATCTTTATCGAGGGAAGTTAAGAAGCCAAAATTAAATAATTCTGGTGCCTGGTGTGTTTCAAAGGCAAGTTCTGAATGTGGAAACACTATTTGAATTTTTTGCATTTCTTTTGTGCCATAAAAGGTGGCATGTCTGCCTCCCTCTTTTATTCAGGAGGTCTAGTTTCCATCTGTCCCTCTTTTTTAGCAGTTGATTTGCTATTACATTGTTTTTCACAGACTCTGGCGAGCTAACTCTTACACTATATTTTTTAAAAACAACCATTTCATTTAAATTATTTAGGGAAAAACTACTCTCCCTTACAATTAAGCTTTTCTATGGATTTTAGATATTTTTTCAACATAGACAATATAGGTAGAATTGCTTTTGACAAAGCTCACAATTCTAACCATTGTCCTTATAGAGGATACTGTATAGCAGTGATTTTCAAACTTTTTCGAGCCACGGCACATTTTTTACATTTACAAAATCCTGGGGCACACCACTAACCAAAATGACACAAAATGACATTCTAACACATATTATACATATAGTTGATGGTATAGTTTCTAAATGTATTCATACTCAGTGTGAAACCTGGGCCTGTTTCGATGAACACAAAAGGGCAGGAATGGTAGAAAGACACACACGAAACTCTTCCTCAACAGTTCTCAGTCTCTCTCTGTTTTTAGTTTTTATCGTAGTCAAGCTTGAGAAGCTCAGATCACATAGATATGTGGTTAAAAATGGGAACAATCTTTGTTGGCCAGAATGGGGAACTCCTTGGCGACAGATAACCAAAAACTGTCCAAAGGAAGATTAGCAAACTTTAGCTTTAAACCATGATTAAAAATTGGGAAAATGGGGAGAAGTAGCAGCTTCAGCTACTTGCCACAGCCACACAATGACAAGTGCGCGGCAGCCTGAGCGTGGACCTTCCTGGGTGTGGATGAGAGGCGGCCTGCTATTGGTTAATCGCTAGTGGTCGGGATGAATCCTAGAAGATGATTGGTCAGTGAGCATTCCCTGTGCCTCCACTCTTCCTGTCGCTGATAGCTGAAGGGATTGTGAGGGGAATGTTTACGTTCGGATGGAGGCAGCTGGCGGCGGTTCTGGATAAATGGCCTCCGCGTGTCGTAGTGTGGGGACCCATGTTTAATTTCCCCACGGCACACCTGACCATGTCTCACGGTACACTAGTGTACCGTGGTTGAAAAACACTGCTACATAGTCATTCTGAAAAAAAGACAGATTTCCAAGGGTTGTGCGCCTTATAATTATTTTGATGATTGTTCTTTATTGGAGAAAAAATGCATGATTTTCAAATGAGAGGAAATGTAGGACAAGACTATTTTATTTAAAATTACAATGCAACCCATTCACAGCATTAGACTAAAATTAGTATCTCCCTATCTACTGGAAGAGAATAACACAAGAAACAAAACATACTTGCTACATATTTTTGGTTTTTTTTAACTGAACAGGTTAAATAAAAGGTTTATTAAAATCTGTTATTGAATATTGGAAAAAAAATATTCCTCAAGGTCTGCTCTTTGTGATTTCCTCGACACATCTATATTGTGCTTTCTTCTAGAATTATTTTTTTCAATGTATCACTCTAGTCCAGTGTTTCTCAACCTTGGCCACTTGAAGATATTTGGACTTCAACTCCCAGAATTCCCCAGCCAGTGAATGCTGGCTGGGGAATTCTGGGAGTTGAAGTCCAGATACCTTCAAGTGGCCAAGGTTGGGAAACACTGCTCTAGTCGACAGTTTTTGGATTTCTTGTTCCTTCAAATCCAAGTTTCAGCCAGCCTTATTTAACTGTAGTAGCACAGTGATTAGAATGCAGTCTTGCAGAGCAATTCTGCTGACTACTGGCTGCCAGTAGTTTGGTAGTTTGATTCCCACTGGTTCAAGGTTGATTCGGTCTTCCATCCTTCTGAGGTTTCTAAAATAAGGACCCAGATTGTTGAGGTAAATATGCTGACTCTGTAAAACACTTAGAGAGCGCTATAAAGTACTTGGAGTATATGTATGAAGTTGTTAAGATATTCATGAACTGGGAGAGCCATGATAACAAGTTTAGTCAATTAATAGGCACAGCAACTGAGTCAGCCAATAGAAAGTAACCACTTGTTAGCCTGTGCATAGAATCAAAACTGGAACCTAAGCTTAAAGCTGGGCGTGGCTCCAGCCCCCACTCTGTACTTTCTGTGCTTGTCTGCCCGGCTGAAATGAAACTACCTGTTTACCTGTAACTTATTGAAGAAGAATTCTACTTGTGATATTGTAAATATATATATTACTATGTTTATAAAGAAATTATCGAATCCAGCTGTATCAGTCATCGGTGTGTTCTTCTGTGCCATTGCTATTTAATTTTTTTTTTTAAATGAGATCAGCCATAGCTATAGTTGGTCTTGTCCTGTTTATTGCATCCTCCCCCATTTGCATCATTTTAGATACACTGTACTACAACTTTGGTAGGAGAATAGGTTTTGCTCAGATGTAGATGATTTCACATTTAAGATAGAATTCTAATGAGTTCACAGGTATGCTTCCCTCGGAAGAACAGCAATCAACTTAGTGATGAATAGAGACTAAGGAAGATTGCCTTGATGGAATAAGCAAATTCATTATCAAAGGAGAAGTACTGTATATCTTCACAACCAACAGAAAAAAATATATGGATGAGGATCAGGCAGAGACCTCCTTAATTCACTGACATATAAGAAGTGGGGTGTAGTTACAATATACCCTGGCTTGTAGGATTCTGTTATTATAGAATAGAATAGAATAGAATAGAATTTTTATTGGCCAAGTGTGATTGGACACACAAGGAATTTGTCTTGGTGCATTTGCTCTCAGCGTCCATAAAATAAGATATACATTTGTCAAGAATCATGTGGTACAACACTTAATGATTGTCATAGGGGTCAAATAAGCAATGAAGAAGCAATATTAATAAAAATCTTAGGATATAAGCAACAAGTTATTCTTAATAAAGCTTTCTGCTGCACAAATCTCAGCGACCGATTAGATCCCACAGAGTTAGCCTTCTCTGGGTCCCGTAGACTAAACAATGCCATCTGGCGGGACCCAGGGGAAGAGCCTTCTCTGTGGTGGTCCCGGCCCTCTGGAATCAACTCCCCCCAGAGATTAGGACCGCCTCCACACTCCTTGCCTTTCAAAAGCTCCTGAAAACACACCTATGTTACCAGGCATGGGGAAACTGATATGCCCCTTAGCTACTGTTTTTTAATGTATGGTCTATTAGGTTGTGTGTTTGTTTTTTATAATAAGGGTTTTAAATTATTCTTTTAACATTAGATTTGTACATTGTGTATTGTTGTGAGCCACTCCGAGTCCTCGGAGGGGACGGCATACAAATCTAAATGACAATAACAATAGCAATAGCAATAGCAACAGCAACAGCAACAGCAATATTTATTTATTATTATTATTTTATTATTTATTTAGATTTGTATGCCACCCCTCTCTGCAGACTCGGGGCGGCTCACAACAAAGTGAAAAACAATTTATAACAAATCTAAATTTCTACTAAAAACATTTTAAAAACCTCATTTTCTAAACACACATACATATACACATACCATTCATAAATTGTATATGTCCGGGGGAGATGTCTCAGTTCCCCCATGCCTGACAACACAGGTGGGTCTTAAGGAGCTTACGAAAGGCAAGGAGAGTAGGGGCAGTTCTAATCTCCGGGGGGAGTTGGTTCCAGAGGGTCGGGGCCGCCACAGAGAAGGCTCTTCCCCTGGGGCCCGCCAACCGACATTGTTTAGTTGACGGGACCCGGAGAAGGCCCACTCTGTGGGACCTAATCAGTCGCTGGGATTCATGCGGCAGCAGGCGATCTCGGAGATATTCTGGTCCAATGCCATGAAGGGCTTTAAAGGTCATAACCAACACTTTGAATTGTGACCGGCAGTTGATCGGCAACCAATGCAGACTGCTCTCGCAACTGCATTCTGCACGATCTGAAGTTTCCGAACACTTTCCATGTAGAGAGCATTACAGTAGTCGAACCTCGAGGTGATGAGGGCATGAGTGACTGTGAGCAGTGAGTCCCGGTCCAGATAGGGTCGCAACTGGTGCACCAGGCGAACCTGGGCAAACGCCCTCCTCGCCACAGCTGAAAGATGGTTCTCTAATGTGAGCTGTGGATCGAGGAGGACGCCCAAGTTGCGGACCCTCTCCGAGGGGGTCAATAATTCCCCCCCCCCCAGGGTAATGGAAGGACAGATGGAATTGTCCTTGGGAGGCAAAACCCACAGCCACTCCATCTTATCCGGGTTGAGTTTGAGTCTGTTGGCACCCATCCAGGCCCCAACAGCCTCCAGACACCGGCACATCACTTCCACTGCTTCGTTGACTGGACAATAGCAATAGCAATAACAATAACTATTATTTAGCTCCCCTGTGGAACTGATTTCCAGGTCAGCTCTACCTGACATGATGCTACTATATCCAAGTGATTTCAGATGCCACTGGAGGATGTTGAATGAGCGTTTATCATAGTGGCTGACTCAACATTATGGCTTCAATGATTCTTATGGTTTATTCAAGGAGCTATCAGTTTCACCTACCACTTTGTTTTGGGGCCGCTTATTAAGTATATGGATTGCATCAATTTCTCCTAGTTTTTTTAAAAAAGTGTATTGCATATTAACAAAAAAGTTCTTCCACCAGTTTAATATCAGCATTCCTTTATTTACTTTGGAAATGGGATTGCAGGATAGGGGGTGGGGGAAGGAGTCCTACTCTGCATTTTTCTCCTGCTTGGTGCATCAAAGTTAAAAATCAAATCAATACCATCTCAGTATTAGATGGTGGTGACAGCATGTGGACATCAGTGCTGTAATTAAAAAGCCATTCCGCTCAGTTGGTAAAATGTAATTTTAGCTGTAGTCACTAGCTGTTTCCAAGCAATCTATTTACCCCCAAAATATCCTGAGGCTTGGACTGAAGAGTGTGAAATGATTGAATTTTAGTTATGCCCATACATAACAAATTTTAATTATAACTCAAGACTGTAAAAAAAAAAAGTTCTAATAATATTACATTGAAGTTCCCCTGCTAACTGGCACCCATGATTGGGAAGGAGGCAGAAAATCTATCCATTATTCTTCTTAGACATTAGGCCTGTTTTTTCAGCAAAAAAAGAGAGCCCTCCATCTAAAATTACTTTTACTAGAATATAAGGTTAAAAATAAACTATATTCATAGTCAGGATAAGTAACAACAATGTTTGTTAGATGACAAAAACTTTATTCCCACTTTAAAAATATTTATTTTTTACTACCTTAAAATTTTATAGAGTTTCTTTTTGTTCATTTCTGATCACTATTGTGACCTCCAGCATAAATTATTTCCATCAATACATAATTGTCCATTTCATGTTTTAGTTATATTAGCCAAGATGGCTAATATATTCCCAGCAGAGCAGTTGTATGTACTGATACTATTGCTAAAATTCTTGCCAGGTAAGGAAAATTTTGTACATTTTCTTTTATGTACATTGAGAGCATATGCACAAAAGACAAATTCCTTGTGTGCCCAATCAAACTTGGCCATTAAAGAATTCTATTCTATTTGTAATAATGAGGGTCTGGATCAAAGAGTTAAGTTTGATCAGAGTGGTCCAGAGCATAATTGAGAAATATCATATACAAATATTTGTTTGTTTGTTTGTTTGTTTATTTATTTATTTATTTAATGTTTATGCCGCCCTTCTCTTGAGACTCAGGGCGGCTTACAACATGTTAGCAATAGCACTTTTTAACAGAGCCAGCATATTGCCCCCACAATCCAGGTCCTCATTTTACCCACCTCGGAAGGATGGAAGGCTGAGTCAACCTTTTAAGTATTCTATAATACTGTTTATACTACAGTATAAATACTGTATATGTTTAATGTAAGAATTTGTGGTTAGGACTTGGATTATAAAATTTATGGTCAGTTTTCAAGAAAATATTTTTATTTCATAGGTTGCATCCAACTCCTCCACACTGTCTCTTCGATTCAAAATGAAGCACTGTTTGCCTGGTATCATTAACTGAGTTAGAAGTGTGGTCAGGGGTGGTCTGTGGATCCTTTTGCTTCTGGCTCATTCAAGGTTGTGACAGTAGGCCTGTGTGCTTTGTGTGCATGCCAGCATGCCCACTGCATATGCGCAGAAACAAAATCCAACATGGCGGCACCCACAGCCCGGCACTGACAGAACTGGCTCTGTGACATCATCACTGGTTTACTAACGATTCTGAAGAACCAATTGGAACCAGTAGTGTGGTGCAAAGTCCCAAATCGAGAAAATTGACTAAGTCCAGAGGAAGTGACATTTATTATGTGTATGACTTTAAATTAACTCCATGTTAATTTAAAGCCCTTCATGGCATCGGACCAGAATATCTTCTGCTGCACGAATATCTTCTGCCGCACGAATCCCAGCGACCGATTAGGTCCCACAGAGTGGGCCTTCTCCGGGTCCTGTCAACTAAACAATGTCGGTTGGCGGGCCCCAGGGAAAAAGCCTTCTCTGTGGTGGCCCCGACTCTCTGGAACCAGCTCCCCCCAGAGATTAGAACTGCCCCTACTCTCCTTGCCTTTCGTAAACTCCTTAAAACCCACCTTTGTCATCAAGCATGGGGGAACTGAGATATCTCCCCCGGGCCTATCCAATTCAATTTATGTATGGTATGCTTGTATGTATGTTTGCTTAATAATGGGGTTTTTAATATTTTAAATTGTAAATTATTAGATTTGTCATGACCTGTTTTATTGTGTTGTGAGCCGCCTCGAGTCCACGGAAAGGGGCGGCATACAAATCTAATAAATAAATAAATAAATAAATGTTGCCATGTCAATTTATCCAAAGGGTTTACTCTTCCAATATTCATAACTGAGAGCTTGTCATCCATGTTATTTTACTACCTCTAATTCAAATGTGAACTTAAAATATATTACTCAGCATCAAAATGCTTTTCTTGGATTTTCAAGTATTGATAGCTGAATTTATGTATTTTTTCCTAAAGGGGACCAAGAACATGAACACAAACCTCCACTTTAGAGGTTTAACTTATGTTAACTTTGTATTTTCCTAGGCAATATTTGCAACTCATGGGATTGCAAAGGAAGAATCATGAAATCCTCTATAACCTTCATTATGTATTTTACTATGTGTATACCCTCTAAAACCCTCATTGTGTATTGGACAAAATCAATCAATCAATCAATAAATAAAAACTTTACTTCTTCACCTTTCCTAATGTTGAATGTACCAAATGATTATTCATAGAACAATACCAAATGCCGAGAATACCATGTTTATCTCGGCCCAGGTCCAGATACTTTCTAAACACATGAAGAAGGTAGATTGCAAATGATGTTAACAACTAGGCTGTTTGTCATCATGAAGAGGGATTCAAGTCTCAAAAAAAAGTTGCTTACTACAGAGCCATTCATTCTTTATATTTTCAGCTTCTCAGCTTATAATGCAATTGTGCAGATCTGCAATGCATATTCATTTTTTTTCTCGGCTCTGAAAAAAATAGCTCAGATGTCCATTTGAAGATCAAGATGTGATGCTGTTGATTAAATGACAAATGACACATGACATCAATTCTTATTAGAGATTCTCAAGGCAAGCAGTAGCATAAGCAGATTTTCACGGCTTCTGTGAAATATCCATTCTGCCCATATATCAAAATGATACAGTAATTGTAAGTCAAGGTTTCAGACAAAGCTCAGCTGAGCTGTACATTTAACTGTCAATCAAGAAGGATTTTTTTAAGACAATGTCTTTGATAATGATCATGGTTTTTTCACCTTATATCTTACACTGAACATTCATAACCTATCCCATGAGTTTACTGGGTAAACAGCTGAGTTATCAGTTCAGCTGCTTGCACCATCATACCAGAAACAATAGCAAATTTTTACAATAGCATTGATTTTCCAGATCTTCAAAAGACATAGTATCTTTGATGCATTGATTAAAGGGGAAAAAAAGAATAATAAAGCCAAATATTTTAAAGAACTGTGCCTTGAAAAATATAGAAACAAGAGTTGATCTTATTGTATGTATTGAAAAATTCCTTGTGTCTGTCTACTTTACATTGCTATGGAATATTCTATAGTACTGACATCTTAGGTTAAGACTTTTACATACTAATCAAATCTCTCCCATGTTTAGTGTAAATAAATGTAAGAAGGACTAATTTGAACCAAATGACTTGATCTAGATAAAAAGCCTGTAGCACTCATCACACCCACACCTGGTTTAGCAAAAGTGTAAAAGTGAAAAAAGTCACGATATGTCACATGATGCTGCTGTGACGTATCGACGCTGTGGCGAGAGTTTGACACCCCTGATCTAGACTCTTGATGTTGTTTCTATAGGCCATCTTGATTTCTTCAATTTTCAATTGTAGTCTTCCATGGTGCCATTGATCTTTGCAGAAATCCTTTAATATTCCCACTGACTCCTGTTATTTCTAGGCATTTGATTATTCAACCATGTGGCAGGGAGTCAAATGCCTTTTTGTAATCAATCCAAGCTACATTAAGTTGATCTTCCTTCTACTGCAGTTTTCCCATATCATCTTGTCAATTAGGAACTGATCTTTAGTTCAGCTGCTGTTTGGACAGTTTCCTTTCTGCTCAGGTGGACAGAGCTTGTTTTCCACCAGATGTTGTGGAACTGCATTAGCTATACCAGTTAGCAATTTAAAAGTTGTTGGTAAGAAGTAATTGGTCTGTAATTGTCTAGTAGTTCCCCTTTTTCTGGCTTTTTTCATTATCAGATAGATTTTACTGAATGTCAACTAATCTTCAATTTTACCTTGCAGAATGTTGTTAAACTGCTTGGCTATGAATGGGTGTAGTCCAGTCACGTATTTTAAACCAAAAATCAGGAACTTAAGTTTTTGTGGGACTGATCAGTCCTTGCCCTTTTCTTTACATTTCTGCTATTATTGCAATTTATTTCATTTCAGCTTTTTTTTTAAAAAAAAATAATCTGCTATTATTGCAATTTATTTCATTTCAGCCTCTTTTTTATTCTTATCTGCCTCCTTTATCCAAGCTGCATTCTTATATTTCTTCCAATTACGTTTGTTATGGTATTTGAAATTTCTATAGGGTGGAAATGAGAAGTTGGAGCAATATTTATTTTCTAGTTTTAATTATAAATTTAAATATTAAATTAATCTTATCCTATATGGATCTTTATTTTTTTGTTTAACCTAGTTTTCATCCTTTCAGTTTTTAGCACTGACTAGAATATATGCAGATGTTGGCTGTAAAGCCATATCTTGTAATTTTTGTGTGTGTTAAACTTCATTAATAAAAATAATAAAAGGGTTGCCTTGTGGAGGTGAGCAACAAATAAATTTAATAAATAAATCCTTTCATTTTTATTACTTTATTTCTTTGTATATTCTGCCCTATTGATATTTCCTTCTTTGTGCCTTGTATGTCTTTTTAGCTCAATAAATATTCAGAGTGGCCTGTTTAAGACATAGAGTTAAAAGAATATCTCTAGGCACATTGAAGATGCCTCCTCAATGAAAGAGGATAGAGTTGAATTTCATAGGCCAGGGCAGGTACAATGTACCTTCCAGATGCTTTGAACTTCAATCCCCAGTGGTACCATCTAGCATAGCCAATTGCAATGATTTGGGAGATGGGCATTATAAAACATCTGGAAGACATTAGATGCCAAGTAAGCCAAGAATAGTAGGTTCTGACTTTATTTTATTTATTTGTTTTGTCAAGTACATATTGGAGGTATGTAAATATATAATAATATTCATATACATGATACTAGTAAAAAACGTCTATTTTGCAACATTTCAGATCCAGATTTTTACATTTTTGAAATGTTTCAAGCATGGACTAAAGAACTGGAATCTCCAATAATTCTCCATCAATGGATCGATGCTCTTAAAAATGTAAAAAATAGTAGCAACAGATACTATTAAGGTTTAAGTTGATTCATAAAAAAATGTATTTAGGATATATTGGACTCTCCAAATAATGCATTTGAAAGGGTGGACATCATTTTATTTATATTTTGCCCTGATTATATTGTAGTAAACCAATGATTGTAACTAATTATAAAATTTACTGTAAGGTAGATACTTTCCCCTCTTTTTCTTTTCTTTCTTAGTTTAGTGTGTGGCCTCTTTACCAATTTAATTTCTTTAATGTCATTTTGTTATATTTGTGTGTTAAGAATGTTAAATTAAAGAAAATTGTGATTTATTTATTTATTTTGTCAAACATGTATTAGATAGTAGATATAAATATAAACATGATTTGAATACATGAAATGAATACGAACAAAAATAAAAGGGTACATTAGGACAGAGACAATAGACACATTGGTGTGCTTATGCTTGCCCCTTACAGATCTCTTAGGAATGAGGCAGGATATATGTTTTGAAAACACTATGACCAATATTTGAAGCACTTGTGTCTTTCAAGCATTCTTCATGTCAATACATTTTTATTCCACTGCTGTGATGTGAATGATTTGATTTGTTTTCAGAAAGAAGCACTCAAATATCCACTAGGTGGAATGTTTGCTTCTCCAGGGCAAACTAACACATGATAGCTTGTTGATAGAAATTTAGAAAATTGCTATCTGGATTTTTCCAATGTTATGCAGCATTTATATTCTAGTTTCTTGCTTGTCAAAAATAATACAGTGGTACCTCTACTTAAGAACTTAATTCATTTGTGACCAGGTTCTTAAGTAGAAAACTTTGCAAGTAGAAGCAATTTTTCCCATAGGAATCAATGTAAAAGCAAATAATGAGTGCAAACCCATTAGGAAAGAAATAAAAGTTCAGAATTTGGGTGGGAGAAGGAGGAAGAAAAGGTGGAGGGCAGTTGCTGCTGAAGGAAGAAGGTGAGGTGAGGGGAATAAAAAAAATTCAAAACTTTAAGGCTTAAAAAAAAAAAGGGACTTTGAGCCGGCGAGGAGGAGTACGCGCCTGCCATACACCCGGCGCGAGGCTGCCTCCCATACACTGAGCCAGAAAGAGAAACCCAGGGGGAATGGCAGGAAGCTGGCGGGCCCTTCGTGCCGCTCTCAAATTTCCTGGGAAATTTTTCTGGGCTCGGATTCTTAAGTAGAAAATGGTTCTTAAGAAGAGGCAAAAAACCTTGAACAACTGGGCCTTATCTAGAAAAGTTCTTAAGTAGAGGCATTCTTAGGTAGAAATACCACTGTATACAGCGTTAGTTGCTCCATCAGCATCATATTTGAAGAAACTTATTTTTAACTGGAAGGATGACAGTCATAACTAGACTAAAAGCAGAACTATCTCTCCCTCCTCCCTTTGCTTAAAATAAGCTACAAATCAGAGTTGAAACAATGTTATACCTTAGATTGGTTAGGCAGTTCATTAAATAACAGATGCTTCTGAAGAATGGAATGGTTGTATGTTAAGAGTACGGAAGCCGCTACCTCTCTAAGCTTTATTAAATTATGATTTTAAAAGTTCAAGGACAGCATTGACTCAGAATAGGTTTCACATAAAGGAGTGCGACTAAATTGGCAAGCTTGTGAGACTCAGGCAGAACATTTCCCTTCCAGACCACTGGGCTGAATCTGACTAACTACACATTGAAACTATTTAACTCCTGCTCAGTGTCCGTAGTAGTTTGCCTGTCACACTTCATTTAAGAGTGATCCGTGTTTATTTCACATGTAAGCCTAAATCCATTGCAACTACATGGGCATGTTTACTTTGAAAGATAAATTAGGCTTTTCCAAATTAGTTAAGTCCCACAAAACCCATGGTCAGGAAATTTGGCCACAGAAAGACATAGAAAATTCAGACTGTACAACGATGTGGCGCTGTTACTTCTGCTGTACCACTTTCAAACTATACCTAAAAGCTATGATCTGGATGTTGCAGAATCGATGTATAGCTTACTTGAAATTATGATACACTACCTTAGTTCTCTGCAAAACAACCTATCTCTCTCTCTCTTTCTCTTCTCTCTCTCTCTCTCTCTCTCTCTCTCTCTCTCTCTCTCTCTCTCTCTCTCTCAAGCCTGGCTGACAGTCAGGAAAACATGGCAGACAGCCCAGAGGATGTGGCAGATTGTTCAAAGGAATTGGCAGACAGCCCAAAGGAACTGGCAGACAGCCCAAAGGAACTGGCAGACAGCCCAGGGGACTTGGCAGGCAGCCCGTTGGATAGCCTCTCTTCTCTGGATTCGGATGCCGAACAGATAATCAATATGCATAGCCGTAGAGCAATGCAATGTAGGGCTCAATTAAGGGATTATCAACAGTGATTCTGGGATCACCTGTGTTTGGGTGTGGTCCACAGAATGAGGGCTACAGAATGAGGGCTACAGTTACAAAAGGGAACAGAGGCAGAGGCAAACTGTGGATGTTTATCTGTGTGGTTTGTCTGGTTGCTGTTCCCTGCTTTGAAGCCTCTGCTCTGTGCTTTTGGATTCAACCCAGCATTGTCAGGCAAGTGGGAGTTGGAAAACCTGTGAATAGCTGCTGCTATCGTGCCTCGAAAATTCGGAGAACTCTTGGAACATTCCTGCTACGTGAACTTTGTATTTGTTTGCTTTTTCATGAACTTTGTAACTATCTGAATTTTCGCCTCAAACTGTGTTTTATTCCTGAAAACTAAGGACAGTTTTGTTTTGTCTTTTCTTTTATGTTTAATACAAGTTTGCTGTTTATCAATGCTTGTGTGTGTCTGACCTTCTTTCCTGGACCTTTAATTACCGCCTGAGCCCTGTCAGGCAGAACATTTCCCAACTTCTGGTGGGCCCCCTAGGCTCGTGTTTTGTCTTTCCCAGGCTCCAAAGCCTTCCATGGAACCGGTGTAGGGTAAAAATGCCCTTTCCCATGCCCTGCGAAGGTCTCCCAAAAACGCCCTCCCAGAGCCTCTGTGTGAGCCAAAAATCAGATGGCCAGCACACACATGCATGTTGGATCTCAGCTAGGGCAATGGCTTGTGCGCCAGCAGAAATGGCTCCATGTGCCACCTGTGGCACCTGTGCCATAGGTTTACCATCACTAGTCTAAAATGTGCAAACCAAACACCTCCCCAAAACAGACCCCACTTCCATAGTTAATAAAGCTGTATTGAAATAATTCCCTTACTGTCTTTACAAGAAAAACAAAGTGAAAATGGAATTAATGCAGTTAATTAGTAATAATAAACAGAAGATCATGACAGAGATCTTTCCTTATATTATGAAAAATTAAACATGATTTTATGATACTGCTCTTGATGCTCTCTCTCCTTAATAGTGAACAGGCTTTGAGCTTTTGTATTTGCATTACATTTATTTCATTGGTGGAAAATAAGCGATGTGCTAAATAGTGGATTATAGTTTATTTTTGATCGATGACTATGTTAAGTGATAAATTCTGCATACCAAATTTTGGAATATTTGAATTTCTCTGAAGACTTAAAGACATATATCTTACTTTCATTAATGGACTCAATTTTACTGTAATAGAAAAGTATCTTTATTAATTTATTATGTTTGGTCCAGTAGGGTGTAGTGCAGAGGTATCAAACTGGTGGCCCACAGGCCGTATGCCTAGCACACAGACCACAGCCACCCGAGCTCTGCAAAGGTGGAAAACATCATGATAAATCATGTGACATGCATGGTGGTTTGGTAGCCATAGTCTAGTGGTTAAGGCACTAGGCTAGAAACTAGGACACTGTGAGTTCTAGTCCCACTTTAAACATGAAAGCCAGCTGGGTGACTTTAGGCCAGTCACTCTCTCTCAGCCAGGGGTGGGTTCCACTTACCTTTGCCACCAGTTTGCAAACATTGCATGGCAATGTTGTGCACACGTGCTCGCTCCACTCAAGTGCAAGTGCACATCTTGTCTTGCATTTCTGCTTCTGAGCATGCTCACTAGCCTGATAGATCCCCAAAACACAGCTGACAAACTGATCAGCTGTGCTTCGGGCAAAGAAATAAAGCTCAGGATTATCTGAGGCTGGGTAGGAGGGTGTTTAAGTAGAAGTGGAAAAGAAATCCGAAGATTAGATTAGATTTATTGGATTTATATGCCGCCCCTCTCCGCAGACTCGGGGCGGCTCACAACAATGGTAAAAACAGAACATAGTAACAAATCTAATATTTAGCAATCTAAATTACAGTTTTAGGTTAAAAAGTCCCAAAAAAAAAGAAACCCCAATATATAAAAAACAAGCACACAATCAACCATACACCAAAACTACATGGGCAATGGGGAGATGTTTCAATTCCCCCATGCCTGACGGCAGAGGTGGATTTTAAGGAGTTTATGGAGACAGAAACATTCACTGAATTTTTTTAAAAAAGATGGCGGCACCCACAGACCAGCACTTTATAAAAATAAATAAGTGGAATATAAATAAATAAATCATTCTCAATCCATTAACATTTCCCCCCTAAGATTGAAAAAAAGCCCTTTCTGGCACAGGGTGAACCAATTGCCTATTGTTTCCTCAAGTGATATGGTTTTGGTGGAACTAAAATGCTTCAGTTTTCCCTTTTCTCTCCCAATTGGTGGAACTCTTGCTCATCTGAGATGGGATTTCTTAATCCATTATCTTTAGGGCCATCCCATTGTGCTAGGAGTCAGGCATTTAATCCCCAGTATGAAACATTGACAGATAAGTTTAGCTGTTCTGCTTCCAGGAAATCTATTATTTCACAAAGTAGATTGTTCTCATTGGTAAATTTTGACGTGTATGCATGCATACAAAGTTTAATCATGTGAATCTAGATATACATTACTTTGTTTACAATAGCATTCCTGATTTGGTGATAATAATCAGCACACACACACACACAAAGGCACCTGACACATTAAAGAGCAATAACAGGACCAGAATAGGTTATGGCACTCCCCATGAAATAAATTTGTATACATTGAATTATTTAGATTTCTGTGTTTGATTCTCTCCAGAAACACTGCACGGTTCTTATTATGTTCTCACAGTTTCCTGATACTGATTTCTGGAATATTGGCTTCAGCCTCTTACAGCATATGATGCTCATCTCCTACTTAATATATTTACAATATTCATATCATACATATAATCTATCTGGGATAAAACATCTTAGCGATGTAAGTTGTAAAATGATGCACTCAAGGTATCATTTTGGCTTTAGAAGAAATGTTTTATTTTGCATCCTTCTAAAAGCTTATAAAAAAAGCCTTCCACTAAAAGCCTGAATTTATTTTTTAAGACAAAACAACCTTAAAGAGCCTCATACATTCCTCCAAATCTGCTGGTGGAAATGTTCACCATACGATCCAAACTATTCAAATTGATTTCAAGGACAGATTAAATCCACCTGTTCAACACTTCCCTACTGAAATTAATGGACAGAAAAGCACTGATCGATGTCCAAATCATATCCCCACCTTTTAGAGATAATTTGACAAAACAGATATGGCATTGCATTGGGAAACCCTCTGGCTAAAACTTGAAACTTCCTTTACTTGCTGCAGGAAAATAGATGGCTGTGGGAGAAGAAGAGGTATTCTGTAAGCTACATGTCAGCTTTTGATGGCCAGTGATTTGTTCTGAATCCAAAGGCTAAACCAAACCTCATGCTGCTCTATGTCAGATGCAATTGGTCCAAAGTCAAAGTTTTACAGCTCAGACAGGGCTCACTTTATCCTTCAGGTCGCTACTTAAGATAGCCATGACCCTGAGGAGAACCAGTCAACAAAACAGATAGACAAGAGGATGTGATTTGTATGCATCTCAGAGCCTGCCCAAATCACCTCTGACCCATGGGTCAGGCTGCAAATGACAGTGGAGTGTATGCACCTGATCACCCAGCGCATTCTCATTAAAAGCCTGGGAAGAAGGTGGCAGTTACACAGTGTTTACACACAGACCAAACATAATCTGGCCAGGAAATGAGAAAGAAACAAAGAGGAGGTGGAGGAGAGACCTTGTTTTGAGTCAAGGAAAAGATGGGGTTGCCGAGTTATGAAATTTCAAACCAAAACTGCTCTCCCCTTTATACAAACAGGTCATTCGGCCCTTTTGGGTGGAGGGGTAATGTATGCAAAGCCAAAGTAGACAATCAGCAGATTGAAGAGGCAAAGCTTTTGCTGGATGTCATGCTTAAAGCTATAGAGAAAGGTGGATTATATATTGTATTGCTATACGTCAAATAAATAAATAAATAAATACAATAAAATAAATAACCTTCTACAGAAAGAAACCTCTCTGTACACACAGTCATAATAAGGCATATTTTATCTTCCTGAAGGGTTCATTTTTGTATGTGCAGGGAAAAGTCTAGAGATAAAGCATCTTTAAACATTTGATTGCTTCTATGAAGCTGGGCTCTCATTAAGTGTTGTACCTTACGATTCTTGTTGAACTTATGGTATCTTTTCTTTTATGTACACTGAGAGCATATGCACCAAGACAAATTCCTTGTGTGTCCAATCACACTTGCCCAATAAAATTCTATTCTTGTTTGCTGCATAATCCAAGACAGGTTTTACTACTTTATTCTGGTGAATTTAAAAATTTGCACCAGATTTACCAATACATTTCAAAGCTTCTTAAAAATGCCCCTTCAAGCTGCTGCTGCATCCTTGCATTAGTTGTGGGAATGATACAAAAGGTAGCAAACCCACTAATATTTACAGCAGGGGTCCCCAAACTTTTTACACAGGGGGCCAGTTCACTGTCCCTCAGACTGTTGGAGGGTCGGACTATAAAAAAAACTATGAACAAATCCCTCTGCACACTGCACATACCTTATTTTAACATAAAAAAACAAAATGGGAATGTACTATTTAGAGGGAGGGAAGAAGTCTGAAATTCATACATGTTTATGTTTTGTTTTTAATTTTCTTTTGTTAACATCTGCTTGGCTATACAAGGTTTTATTGGTTTATAGAAAAATGTATAAAAATATTTATAGAAAAATATATAAAGAAGGAAGCACTTTGGCATAATGATTAATAACTTAGAAATATAATTGGTGGTGTACTTTTTGAAGGAACATTAAGAAGGGAATTTAATTAAAAGAAAAGTATGTACCTGGATGACAACATTAGAAAAAAAACTTTTGCAACTTTTTTGATGATTGACATTAGTTATTGACAAAATACCACATTTTATTCAGGGAAAATTAGATGGTACATTGTATTGTTTGAATGTATGTTGAGAGAAAAATTTAAAAAAATGTACCCCCCCAAAAAAGTCTTTCCTTCCTCCGCCCTTCCATTCATTTCATTCTTCCTTCCTTCCTTGTTCCCTCCATTTCTTCTTCCTTCCTTCCTTCCTTTACCTGCCATTTCTCCTTCTTTCCCTCCCTCCCTCCTTCCCACTTCTCTCTTCCCTCTCCCTTTTTTCCTTCTTTCTCATTTGTTTTGTTTCCCTCTCCCTCGTTCTTTCCCTCCATCATTTTCTCATTTTTCTCTTTTTCTCTCTCACATTCCCTCCCCCTCACCTTTTTTCTCTCCCTCTCTCTCTTGCTTTCTTTTTCTCTCTCTCTCTCCTTTTCTTCTCTCTTCCTTCCTCTCTTCTTTTTTTTCCTGCCCTGCAACACGCCGCGGGGCAGTCGGCTGCAAGCAGAAGCTCCCAAGACAGTGGCACCGACGTCGGGTCGCAGTACATTGCTGGCGCTGCGCTGGGCATGGACACGGGGCTGGCACTGGCCCGCTGGCTGGCCCAGGACGGAGGTGCCAGCCCCATGCCCAGTGCAGCACCAGCAATGTACGGCGTCCTGCAACACATCAAGCCGCCGCCGCCGGTGCCTTGCAGCCAACCGCCCCACCGCCGCCTTACGACTACTGCTGTGCCCTCCCGCTTGACCCACGCTGCGCCACCTTTGTGGCTTGCCCTGCTGCCCCGCGCCCACCAGAGCTCCCGGTGCAGCCGAAGCGTGGGGCGGAGTAGGTAGCGGCGGCTGCTTCAGGCCCGCCCCCGAGCTGAGCTTCCTTTGGCTTCCTTCGAGGCAAAAGCTGCAAAGCTCACCTGCCGCCTCAAAGGAAGCCAAAGGAAGCCCAGCTCAACGAGGACCGGGTGTTGGTCCCTTGAAGCTGCCACCGCTGCCGCCGCCCACTGCGGAGATCCCTTCGCCCGAACGGAGGCGGCGGGCTCAAGGGACCAAGAGCCGGTCTTTCTCGGCGCTGAATTGTTGCAGCCTCAGCCTCCGGGCGAAGGGATCTCCTCAAGCAACGCAGCTCCGAAAAGGACCGGCTCTTGGTCCCTTGAACCCGCCGCCGCATCCTTTCGGGCAAAGGGATCTCCGCAGTGGGCGGCGGCGGCGACGGCAGCTTCAAGGGACCAAGAGCCGGTCCTCGTTGAGCTGAGCTTCCTTTGAGGCGGCAGGTGAGCTTTGCAGCTTTGCCCCGAAGGAAGCCAAAGGAAGCTCAGCTCGGGGGCGGGCCTGAAGCAGCCACCGCCGCCGCCGCCTACTCCGCCCCACGCTTCAGCCGTGCTGGGGCCAAGTAACCCGAGGCTAGGCCCATCGCCCCCGGCTCCAAGCGCGGGGCCTGGGCGGCGGGCAACCATAGGGAGGGCCTCCCCGTCGCCTGGCCAGGACGGTGTGCCCGTTAACAATTTAGTGCACGGGGATCCTGATGGCTTGTTTACTGCCCCCTCCAGAAGCTCTTGCAGGGCTTCCAAGCTCCCTGCGGGGCAGCGAAGAAGCAAAAAAGCAGCACTCTCCGGTTCTCTCTCTCCCTCTCTTTCTTGCTTTATTTTTCTCTCTCAGTCCCTTTCTATGTCTCCCTCTTTCTCTCTCTCCCTCTCCGCAGCAGCCCCCCCCCAACACCAAAAGTGCCCAAACACGCGCAAACCTCACCGGTGCAAAAAAAAAAAAGCAAAAAAGCGGCACTGGAGGGACCAAGACGGTCTGCAACTGAGTGTCTGGAGGAGGAGGCGGAAAGCCAGGGGGCGGGGAGGAAAGCAATTGGCTAATTTCTTTCTCGCCTTTAGGGAGAGGAACTGTTGCTGCTCTGCCATAGGGTGCTTTCCTCCCCGCCCCCTGGCTTTCCTCTTCCTTGCCGCCGCCAGACGCTCAGCAGCAGAGTGGAGGGGAGATTCGGGAACTTAGTATATTATATATGGTAAAATCTTGTACGCTGCTGCAGGCTGGGTAAATAGCCTCAGCGGGCCGCATCCGGCCCACGGGCCGTAGTTTGGGGACCGCTGATTTACAGTATATTCATTTACCTAGTAAGTCTGGCTTTGAAGGAATGTATTTTCTGATTTCCTGAATACTTTTGCAAGCATCTACTTCTGCAGGCATGTAGTTTCATGTTACCTAGATAGCAAGAAGAACAACCTGTGGAGGAGGGAAAGAAAATCCATGGCCTGGTCAGTTTGTGACCAGTCGCAAGATCTATGTGCTTGGCCAACTAGTCATCACAAAACATAGATGCCACTCACAATTTCAACAATCATGACAAACTGATCATCCCTAAAGCATTATTATGCAAAGTTGGATAGTGCTTGAGATAGATGGAATAATATTTTTGAGTTTCTGAATATTTAGGCAACATTGGTACTTTGATACCAATCAACACAAGAGCACACAACAGATTTAAACTTAATATTAACCACTCCAAACTTGACTGTAAAAAATATGATTTCAGTAACCGAGTTGTCGAAGCGTGGAATTCATTGCCGGACTCCATAGTGTCAACCCCAACCCCCCAACACTTTACCCTTAGATTATCTACGGTTGACCTATCCAGATTCCTAAGAGGTCAGTAAGGGGCGAGTACAAGTGCACTACAGTGCCTTCCATCCCCTGTCCTATTGCTCTCCTATATCTCCTATTCCTTTCTTCTATTCCTATATCTCTTCTTCTATTCTTTCATTGATATGTTCTATTCCTATATCTTCTTTTCTATTCTTTCATAGATATATTTTACTATGAGTATCTCCTCTATAACCTTCATCATGTATTTTACTATGTGTATATATATAAATAGGTTTATCCTAGTCTCCCTTAATTTTCAAATTCAGCAAAAAACATGTTTTATTTATATATATATATATATATATATATATATATATATATATATATATATATATATATATCCACTAAAACTCTCATTGTGTATTGGACAAAATAAATAAAATAAATAAATAAATAAATATTATAAATATATTGATGTTGGAATATATGCAATATTCGGTCTTTCTAGCATCTACATTTGGTGAAAAGATATTCCAATGACTGTAATATGTTTTTTCAATGTATGTGTCTTTGAGTTATTGTTGATTCCTGGCAACTGCCTGGAATAGGTCCTTACAGTTTCCTTGGTAAGATTTCAGAAACATTTTCTTATTGCTGTCCTATAGATTTGCAACAGGAGGAGCTTTGGACTCGGGAGAAAATTCTCCCCAATAACAGGTAAGAGATTAATTCTCTCATAATTATCTTTTAAGAATATTCTCAGTCTTCACAATTCAAAAACTCCCTTTCTGAATTCATTGCATACTGGCTATAATGCAACTTTGACCATGTATTTTACATAGGTTGGCTTAGGACATGTGTTATATTGGTGTCCCACAGGGAAAATAAAAATTGAGAAAAGAGCAAAGGTTGAAAGGGAGGTGCTAGGGCTGAGGCTCTCTTCTGATGAAGGAAAGGAATTGTTTCTTTGTGTCCATACAAAATGTTACTCTGGCCATGAAAGGAAGGAGACAGAAGGTTAGTTCTATGGAAAAGTCTGACAGCATCTGACCAGCTCAGCAGGAGAAACACCGGTTATCACAAATAAGCACCTTCTGTTACAAGAGACAGCTCTTAAACATATGCAAAGCCTTGGAGCCTAGTCTCCCGGGAAAATATCTTAGTGATCAAAGTACTTTAATGAGGGGGAAAAGCATATCTAAACTTTTAAGGAACATTATACAGTTTGTATTATAGAACTTTTAAAAAATATAACAGAACAAAGCATACAGAAGCAAGAGAGTCTAACATTAAATTTTGGCAGTAATTCTTACCGACCTACCAGCTATAGTTAGTCAACTGATGATGATCTGTTTGACAGCCAATTGTCCCATTTTTCCTTAATATACCACAATATGAATATATCCTATAGAATCTCCAACAGGACTTACGAACGATGGCAAAGATGTTACTTAGGTTTGCATTTTAATACAATTGACTTAATTCATATCTGTTTCCACTTGAGAAATTGAAAAATTCTTAAGCTTTTGTCATTGGCTAAATTTTGTTTTATATATTCTCCAGTGAGAATAGAAGTGTCTGTGATACACACACAAAAAAATCAAGAGGCTGAGTGTCACTCTGCAATCAAAGTCTAACCCTTTCATACATATACATACATGTACAAGGGATAGGGCTTCAAATGTGCTCACTATTGTGGCATTCCCCTCCCAAATCAGATGAGAAATAAATTATCAGTGTTTGTTGCAGAAAAATCAATTTCCAAAAGCACACACTGATGAACGATTCAGCTGGATTCATTACTTCTTTATAAACATAGCAATATATATATACAATACCACAAGTAGATTATTTCTTCAAATGAACACAAGCAGGAGAATTAGTTTCATTGCAGCAGAGCAGACAAGCACAGAGTGGTCTGAAAGTACAGAGTAGACTGAGCCATGCCCAGCCTTAAGCTTAAGTTTTCAGTTTCAATTCTCTGCACAGACTCAGAAGTGGTTAGCTCCCATTGACTAGAAAAGTGCGCCCCTTACTTCCTCAATCCAATCCAATACTAATCTCAAACTATTCAACTATGCAAACTATTCAACTATACCACCGATAACCCTGCTACCCTCAAAAAAGACCTTGACTTTGTGTCAGAATGGTGAAATATCTGGCAAGTCCAAATCTCAACCAACAAATGCTCTGTCCTACACATTGGAAAAAAGAATCAGAACACCAAACACAAGTTGAATAAAAAAGACTTTACAGGCAACCCTCACTCTGTAAAAGACCTTGGAATACTCATATCAAATGACCAAAGTGCCAAAGCCCACTGCAACAACATCATCAAAAAGGCTTCAAGAAGTGTTAACTAATCTTATGTAGCTTCTTCTCTAGTAATATCGCACTACTAATCAGAGTATATAAAATATTCGCTAGACCAATCCTTGAATACAGCTCATCTAACCACATTTTGGACATAAATACATTAGAAAGTATCCATAGATACTTTACTAGAAGATCCCTCCACTCCTCTACTCACAACAGAATATCTTACGCAGCCAGACTTGAAATCCTAGGTTTAGAAAGCTTTGAACTACATTGCCTTTGACACAACCTAAGCATAGCACATAAATTCATCTGTTACAACATCCTTCCTGTCAATGACTACTTCAGCTTCAACCACAAGAATACACAAGCACACAACAGATACAAATTCAAAGTAAACTGCTCCAAACTTGTCTGTAGAAAATACAACTTCAGCAACCAAGTAAAGGTCTGGAACTCACTACCTGACTCTGTAGTTTTGTCACCAAACCCCCAAACTTTACCCTTAGACTGTCCACTGTTGACCTCACCCGATTCCTTAGAGGTCAGTAAGGGGCATGTATAAGTGCACCAGGGTGCCTACCATCCTTGTCCTAATGTTTCCCTCTTATTAGTACCCATCTCATGTATATAAACAGCATATGTATACTACCAATACGTACTTGACAAAATAAAATTAAATAAAAATAAATAACAGTAATACAATTTGCCTGGTTGTTACATGATCTGATGCCTGAGACAGTTATCTTATGTTGCCTCCTGGTAAAGTCACCATACAAAAATACCAGAGTAGAAAAATTGCATTTAAAAAGAGACAAAGAGGTCAGTACAGGCAGATATATAAGTTTATTCCTATGGTTAAGTTTAAAGAAACAAAGAAAAACGGATTAACATGGAAAAAGATAAAACAAATGTTTATTCAAAATCTATGACCACCGGGGAAAGTGAAATACACATTCCCAACTCCTTAAAATCTAATTTGTAAGTTCCTCTATTTCTGGGCTGAAGTTCTGTTACCTAAGGTTGCAATTTCTAGCCACATGGGTGATTGAAATAATGTTTCTCTGGCTGCGAAAGCATTGCTTTGCTGAGTAGAAAGTCAGGATAAAAATGGAATGAATAAATAATAAAATTTGTTGCAGAGTGGTTTTTTTTTTAAAGCATTCATTATCCGAACACAGACATATTGCATCCAGGTTGGACAGCTTCTCACCAAAGTGTTCTCACCCCTTAGAATTTTATGGCTTGTCATCTCACTTTATGACAGATCACAATCCTGGATAAATGCTGAATGCTTTCTATAAGTGAGACACTGCTCTGTGAAATGTGAAGCAAATGGTAAAATCAATAACAGGCAAGTTATCAAACAACAAAACCCCCCTCACAAGTTAGGCTGGGGTGTCAAAACAAAATACTTCCCGAGGTGATTTGCGTTTTTTTGTTAGATAGGTTTCTTAACACAATCCAGACTGGTTGTGGGTTAATACATTTAAAATTTTGATCCCATGGAATGTTAAGTCACAAAACTTTGTAATGATGAAGTGGACAAGGCCATTGGAGCTGTGAGTTCCGCCACCTGCTTACTGGATCTGTGTCCCTCCTGGCTGGTTTCGGCCAGCACGGAGGCCGTCACGGTGACACGGAGCTGGGTCCAGGAGATTGTCAACGCTTCCTTGGCGAGGGGGTCCTTTCCAACACCCTATAAAGAGGCGCTTGTGCGTCCCCTCCTCAAGAAGCCTTTTCTGGACCCAGCCGTACTTGATAACTATCGTCCAGTCTCCAACCTTCCCTTTATGGGGAAGGTTGTTGAGAAGGTGGTGGCGCTCCAGCTCCAGTGGTCCTTGGAAGAAGCCGATTATCTAGGTCCCCAGCAGTCAGGTTTCAGGCTCGGTTACAGCACGGAAACTGCTTTGGTCGTGTTGATGGATGATCTCTGGCAGGCCTGGGACAGGGGTTTATCCTCTGTCCTGGTGCTTCTTGACCTCTCAGCAGCTTTCGATACCATCGACCATGGTATCCTTCTGCGCCGGTTGGGGGGTTGGGAGTGGGAGGCACTGTTCTTCAGTGGTTCTCCTCCTACCTCTCCGGTCGGTCGCAGTCGGTGTTAGTGGGGGCCCAGAGGTCAACCCCGAGGTCTCTTCCTTGTGGGGTGCCTCAGGGGTCGGTCCTCTCCCCCCTGCTATTCAATATCTACATGAAACCGCTGGGTGAGATCATCCAAGGGCATGGGGTGAGGTATCATCAGTATGCTGATGATACCCAGCTTTACATCTCCACCCCATGTCCAATCAACGAAGCAGTGGAAGTGATGTGCCAGTGTCTGGAGGCTGTTGGGGCCTGGATGGGGGTCAACAGTCTCAAACTCAACCCTGATAAGACGGAGTGGCTGTGGGTTTTGCCTCCCAAGGACAATTCCATCTGTCCGTCCATCACCCTAAGGGGGGATTATTGACCCCCTCAGAGAGGGTCTGCAACTTGGGCGTACTCCTTGATCCACAGTTCACATTAGAGAATCATCTTTCAGCTGTGGCGAAGGGGGCGTTTGCCCAGGTTTGCCTGGTGCACCAGTTGCGGCCCTATTTGGACCGGGAGTCACTGCTCACAGTCACTCATGCCCTCATCACCTCGAGGTTCGACTACTGTAACGCTCTCTACATGGGGCTATCTTTGAAAAGTGTTCGGAAACTTCAGATCATGCAGAATGCAGCTGCGAGAGCAGTCATGGGCTTCCCAAGGTATGCCCATGTTACACCAACACTCCGCAGTCTGCATTGGTTGCTGATCAATTTCCGGTCAGAATTCAAAGTGTTGGTTATGAACTATAAAGCTCTTCATGGCATCGGACCAGAATATCTCCGAGACTGCCTTTTGCTGCACGAATCCCAGCGACCGATTAGGTCCCACAGAGTGGACCTTCTCCGGGTCCCGTCAACTAAAGAATGTCGATTGACGGGCCCCAGGGGAAGAGCCTTCTCTGTGGCAGCCCTGACTCTCTGGAACCAGCTCCCCCCAGAGATTAGAACTGCCCCTACCCTCCTTGCCTTTCGTAAACTTCTCAAAACCCACCTTTGTCATCAGGCATGGGGGAATTGAGATATCTCCTCCAGGCCTATACAATTTATGTATGGTATGTTTGTATGTATGGCTGCTTAATAATGGGTTTTTAAAAATATTTTAAATTGTAAATTATTAGATTTGTTATGTACTGTTTTATTGTGTTGTGAACCGCCCCGAGTCTACGGAGAGGGGTGGCATACAAATCTAATAAATAAATAAATAATAATAATAATAATAATAATAATAATAATAATAATAATAATAATAATAATATTTTAAAATCTTGCTTTTTTAGAAACAAAATGTTTTGCTTTTGTAGCATACAGGTAAACAAAACAGTTTTGGTCACCACAGTACAAAAAAGAATTGAAACTAGAGAAAGTGCAGAGGAGAGCAACTGAGATGATTAGGAGAGTGGAGACTATAACATATGAAGAGTGGTTGCAATGGCCAGTCTGGGGAAGAGAAGGACCAGGGGAGACATGATAGCAGTGTTCTAATACTTGAGGGGCAGTCTGACACAGTGGAGGGGGTCAGGCTGTTTTCCAAGGAACCAGAAGGCCAGACACAGAATAATGGATGGAAACTAACCAAGGAGAGGTTCAACCTGGAAATAAGGAGAAACTTTCTGACAGTGAGAGCGATCAACCAGTGGAACAGCTTGCCTGTGGAGGTTGTGAGAGCTCCAACACTTGAGACTTTCAAGAGGAAATTGGATGGCCATTTGTCTGAAATGGTGTGAGGATTCCTGCTTGAGCAGGTGATTGAACTAGATGACCTACAAGGTCCCTTCCAACTCTAGTAATCTAATCTAATCTAAAATATTATATATATATATGTACCGTATGTACATAGATATATACCCACTAAAACCCTCATTGTGTATTGGACAAAATAAATAAATAAATAAATAGATAGATAGATAGATAGATAGATAGATAGATAGATAGATAGATAAATAATAGTGAATGCCATGTGCTATCAGTATGCCCTGCATATAATAAAGGACCATCCCATAAATTTGGCACACAGGAAATTTTGGAAGCTAAATGGAGAAACAAACTTACAGCTAGTTCTCCTCTTTCCTCCAACGTAACCCTAAATTGGGAAACCTGCAGTTCTCTGTTCAACCAGATGATCAATGCTCCACAATGCCAATATTTGCTAAAAATCAGTAAGCTGACTACAACTTCTATTAACAGTTTATCAAACCCAGTCATTGATATTAGACAGAATATGGCATATTCTGCATATGTTGGGTATATTATGAATGGGAAAATATTGTTAATATACCTTGCAATCTTCTTGCTGGTTCCCCAGAAATGGAAAGAGCTTCTACAGAAATTTAATGGAGAATATTCTTCATGAATTTTTCTCCATCTGTCTTGGGTTACTTCTATATGTTGACTCCAGTGAAGGAAAGGACATCACTTCTTCTGTGTCAGAAACAAAAAATGGTTTGGCTCAAATATGAATTTTGTAAAACTATGGGTTTTTTTTTAAAAAAGTGACTTTTCTTTCTGCTTTAGCATTAAATGAGCTAAGATCCCAAACTCATTAGGAATTCTTGGCAGGAAGGATAATAAAAGACTTCCTATATGAGTTAAGCCTTATTAACTAACCAGTGAAGGGCTACCAAAATTTTTACTACCACACTTTGAGTGTGGTTTATGCAGGGTGCCCTGCATTTTCTTTCAACATCTTTCTGTACAAATTGGGTACTCTGGGTGGAGCTCCATTTTTGCTACCCCACTGCATTTTCCACCATCTGGGCAGTAGCCCACCCCTGTAACTAACCCACTGGTTTCTGGCTTCATTGATTGTCATAGACTTTTTGACTTGCCTTGTACCCCTTTTTTGGGTTTCTCCTTGATTTCCTATCTTGCTCTTGGATCTGGAAATGTCAGAGTTTCTTATTTATCATTACTCCTGGTTCCTATTTGAATCCTCTTGTGTAAGAAAGATACCTGCTACAAGGACTATTGTAAAGTAGCTTTATGAGCCTAGTAGCATCTTAGAGTCCACGAAGAGGGGCGGCATATAAGTCCCATAAATCTTCCTTCTTCCTTAGATTTCTGAACAAGTGCAGTGAAATGTTGGCCTTGAGAATTGGTGATACTTCTTATAAAAGCTCATAATCTGCAAAGGTTGACCAACTTATCATTCTTTTAGTTAATAACTGTATTTTATACTCCTGCATTCCCAAATGGCTCATGAATGATATTGATTAATGAACTATGTTAAAGATAATAAAATTTAAACCAAAGCCTATCAGCTTTATTTGTTCAGAACTGCTAACAATTTCTTCTAATAAGGCAGATGACTAGCAGCTTAGTTTTTAAATTTGCGCAGAATTTGGATGGACATTCCATGAAAATAAATAGAGGTTATATGTTTGGGTAATTTGTTGCCATAATCTTCATTTACAGTTTTCCCCATGCAAAGTCTCAATGCATAGATCCTATGAGTAGAGTAGAGATGCCAAAATAGATTTCATTGAGGGCTGCATTAGAGTTGTGTTTGACCTCAGGGGGGGCGGTGTGTGTGTGGCCAGGGTGGGCATGGCCAGCTTGATGTCACTTGTGTCGTGGTACCTATGGTGGCCCATGCACTCTGTCAGCAAAAATAGGCTCCTGGGTTCAGTTTTCAGCTACGACAGGGTCCTGCAACCCTCTCCTGGCGAAAATGGAGCTCCATTTTCACTGGCAGAGGCACCACGGACAGCTCATTTATATTACTACATGTCTATTCTCTTCAATATGTATTGTGTATTGGACAAATAAATAAATAAAATAAATAAATAATAAAACATGTTCGCAACAGAACTTTTTAACAGAGCCAGTATATTGCCTCCACAATCCAGGTCCCCATTTTACCCACCTTGGGATATACTTCCATATTTTTTAAAGGATTGCTACTGTTTTTCTAAAAATAAAAAAAATGCAGTGGAAATAAGAAGCATCAGATAATAAACACTGTAGGACCTACAGATAAAATTATATAAAAACGTAACAACACAGAGATGTGCATCAAGTAGGTATGGACAATTCTCTGCTGTTTGTTTTTTTTTAATAAAAAAACCACTTGTTAGTTGATGGTATGAAATTATGCAAAAGCTATAGCCAGCACTGGAGTATTCATGCATTCCCTTAATCAAAAGTTTTACTTTAATTTTCTTACAGTTCTATTGGTCTAGAAGATGTAATTTTCTAATTTCTTTTTAAAAAACAAAACAAAACTAACAATTGGCTTCTGGCTTTCTCAGCATTGCACCTGCAATATTGCCTGCCTCCTGGGGAAAATTCAGCTCATTGGTAAATACAGTCCTAATACATCAAAAGTTTCCACTTTCCCTCACCCCTTTTCACACCCTGCCCCTTCCCTTCTCCACAGGCTTCCTGCAGCCACCTAGGGAATCTTTCACTTTTTTTCCCTTTCCTGACCCTTCGGCACCACATTCTACTTTCTTATTCATGCCATCTGCTTTCAAGGAAGGTAAACCTCTTGCTGTAAAAAAAAACAGCTGACCTTCCCAGCTAATCAAAGTCTGTTGTAAAAATTACAACTTTTTCCTAGGCCTTCTCCCATAGTAGCAGCAGAAGTAGTAACTACTACTTACAAAACTTACGTGAGAATTGTAGAAGTTCAAATATGAAGGTTTTTTATATAAGGTTAAACAAAATTTCTTCTTTTCATTTAAAGTAATAAGTTGATTTAAAGTATTAATAATGTATTCTTTTTTTCTGTATGGAAATGTGACTTCTAGAATAAGTGGGGAAATTGCAACCCCAGTTTTATGTTAAATGTGTGTTTGTCAGTTTTGTCTTTTTAATGAAAAAATAATAAAGTTTATTCAAAAAAAAAAGTAACTACTACTTGCTATCACCACCACTACCATCATCATAGCAAGGATCATATTACTTATGCAAGTTCTCAGTTCAGTGTCTTATTTTTGAGGGGGGGGGGGGCGAAGTGTATAATCAACACATTTCTGGTGATTGTCTTCTTTTGCCTGGTCTCCCCTCCTTGCCTCCAGATAGTGGTATGATCTACTTGTCCCTGACAGAAGTGTTTCTAAAGATCTGCTCAAGCCTCACTAAGCAGCTGTGCTTTAGGTCATTTTCCCAGGAGTTTTTACATGTGGAAAGCTGGGCATTTAGCAAGGCCTCAGAAAGGACACCATCTGGCCCTGGGGAAGGCGGGAGGGAGGGGGAAGGGAGGATCATGACACTTTCAGGGGGACGCACTGGCCTTGATGAACCATAAAGGAATTCAAGCCTAGACAGTGATCCAATTGCAACCAGCTAGCCCAAGATTCTCCTCCATGAAAGCCCAATCCATTCATCTCTTCAAGTTATCTCATGGCACAATGGACTTTTGTGCCAAACTGTTTACCAAATAGTGAAAATCTGTTTTGACTTCTACGCCTGTTCCAGAGTTTGTCTGTTTTTCTGCAAGATGGAGCAGGAAGGGAGAAGGCAAACTTGCAAAGCAAATGTCTCTTCCAATCCACTTTCTTTCTGCCCATTTCTTTCTTTGGCCGTGCACAAAGAAGAGAAGAAAAATGTGTTGGCTCTTTTGTACACTGAAAAACAAAACAGAACAACGGTGGCAAGGTGGGAAGCTAAGACCGGGTATTTTACTGGAGAGGGAAATCCCAGTGTTGCCCTTTATAATTCAGTGTATTCTATATCTCCAAGTTGGTAGGGAGTTTTATTGAACGGCAGTACAAAATAAAGGCATTTGAGGTTTAATTATGGAAATGAATGAAAGACTTCTTGCTGAGCGCAACTCGAAACCTTTCTGCCCCATTGATTTGTTTCAGGCAATGTCTGGTCATATCAGATTGCACTCTCACTAGCATGTTTGCACATAATTCGCTATACATATATTTATCTCTCTCACACACATAGTAGCACACATGTTTTAGATCCCAAATTGCTTTGAAGCAATTGGGAGTGCATCTATTTCTGTATGGAGGATTTTCTTCCTTTTCTTTTATTCTTTCTTCTCCTCCTTTCTCTCTCTGTAAACATACATCATAGTCACATCTCCTTGTTGTTCTTTCCAGCTTCATAGTAAGTTTGCAGAGGGATTAATCCTCTTTTACAGATGGCTGTCTGAAAGAATGCTGTGCATCTGTGCTTGTTTACATAGTGAATTTATATATTTTATTTAATTATAGATTATCTTTACTGTATATTGTTCTATTGCTATCATTTATCTGCCTATCTGCCCATCTATCATCATCAATTCATGTTCAGTTTTGGTGGCATATAAGTACACTTGAAAAACTTTTATTATTTATTTATTTTATTTTATTTATCTATTTATCTGATTTTTTTATGCCGCTCTTCTCCTTAGACTCAGGGAAGCTTACAACATGTTAGCAATAGCACTTTTTAACAGAGCCAGCACATTGCCCCCACATTAAAAATATGTGGTCATTCCTTGTTTTGGAATTAACACTATTGACAGAATAGAGCAATTTTTTTTTTGGTGTATTACTCTGGATACTTTCAGAAGGAAGAGTTATATAAAAATCAAATTTACTTTTGTAGAATTATGGGTGACTAAATTATATAACACAGATTATAGAAAATATATTTTAGTTGATACCCCAAAATAAAATTGATTATATTAAAAATTATGAATGTATTGTGTATGACAGCTAAAAGTAGGAGGCCTTAGAAACTGAATATGTCTTTCTGTCTTTCTGTCTTTCTGTCTTTCTGTCGTTCTGTCTTTCTGTCTTTCTGTCTTTCTGTCTTTCTGTCTGTCTGTCTGTCTACCTACATATATGCATACATACATACATACATACATACATACATACATACATACATACATACATACACATCTATCATCTATTCTTGTTCACTTTTATTCAGCAAGCAAATAAATACTCTGTACTTGAAAACCCCTTTATTATAAATTTGTGATCATTCCTTGTTTTGGAATTGGCTCTATTGACAGAATAGAAGATAATAAATCATGTGGCAAAGATTTAATAGCTTCTTTAAAAATTAAGTTGAATTATTTTTAGATGTAATAAGATGCTTCCTTGTGTCCCATCAAAGGGATAAATTAAAAAATAGACAAATTCTCTGCATGTTGAAATATTATATTCTTCAAATAGATGGTCGTAAAATCATATCTGTAATGACTTAATCCAAACTCATGTAGGGAATTCATACTAACAGTAGGGACTGAGCTTAGATTTTATTTATTTTTTTAGTTCTAGATTGAAATTTTAGGTAACTTGTCATTTTTGCCATTTGGAGTTGTCATGTAAGCATATTCACATAATAACTTAGCTCTTGCTAATATAATTGTTGTGATTCAGTCTGAGGCTCCTCAGGGAATGGGTGGAACTCTGCCGGCTCCATGCTCAGAGGGGGAGGACGAGGAACAGGAGGAGGAGGAGGACCAGGCAGATGGGAAAGAGGAATGTCAGGACAAGGAGGAGGGGGAACAGCCTGAGACCCCCGGGGGGGAGCTCTCCCCAGCAAGTAGCCTGGAGTCATTAGATGAGAACGCACAAGCCATCATAGATATGAGACAGAGAAGGGCAGCACAAAGAAGGGGACAATTAGCCAGGTATTTCCATCCCTAATAGGCAACAGCTGGGTTTGGGTGTGGTTCTCCTCAGAAAGGTTGAAAAGGCAGGCCCGCCCTTTCTGTATTGTGGAGAGTTATCTTTTGGGAGTCCTGTGACCTTGCTTCGATCCTTGGCGTCTCTGATTCTGGCTTGTGGCCTCGAAGGCTGAAAACTTGGGGGAGGCGTGGGTTTTATTATCTACAGTGGTGTGTGTGCCAGCAAGAAGCCTGTTGTATTGTCTGGCCGTCGTGACTCTTCTGTGAAGCTTCACAGCATTCCAGTTTGTAAGAACAGTTTTTGTTATCTGTGTTTGTTTTCAAAGATATAAAATGACTTTGCTTTTTACCAGCGTGTCTGGATACTCTTTTTAGTTGGTGTTGGCGTCTGGGGGAACCCAGACAGAACAATAATGGGGTGTTTTGTTTTTGCAGTGATCTTCCTAGATCTTCATTTGACCCATCTGGAAGGATGTATGTTTGTGGTCTGAGTGGGAATGCCTTATTTTTAATAATTTGGGATTTTAGATTAATTGGATTTAGGACATTGCATTATATTGTTTTCTTTTATATGCTGTAAGCTGCCCCAAGTCCTCAAAGAGAGGCAGCCTATAAATATGTAAATAAATAAATAAGTAAATAAATACATAAATACATAAATACATGAATGAATACATGAATGAATGAATGAATGAATGAATGAATGAATGAATAAATACTTAAGTAAGTAAGTAAGCAAGCAAGCAAGCAAGCATTTCCTCTAATGTGACACATGCCATCAACTGCCCTTTGGGTTCTTTATAGGACAAATAGTGCAAAAGAATTAATAGATACATGTTGGAATTTTAATAAAATCACTGAGAGATGAATAGCTTCACTCAAATATATCCAAAGGTTTTAAGGAATCTTAAAAAACACATTATAATTATTAATTGACAAATGCTTTTATCCAATCTCACATATAATCTACATATGCATAACCAACCCTTTCTCACCTCATCTCACCCCAAATTTAAATTCCAAAACAGTCTAGCCATGGAGTGCGAATGGAGTGATAAAGTGAGCTGCTTTACTTATCTTTTCAAATTTGGAAATCTTCAAAATGTTCCTTTTTTAAGCACTGTGCGGACATGTGCTCAGTACTGGTAGCGGATTCAGAAGATTTCACCGCTGCTAGATCTATACAAAGTGTCAGAATTTTAAATAGATTGCAACCATCATGGTGATCTTAAGGCTCTTGATTTCTACACTAACAAGAACACAACTTCATCCAACACCCATTCCTCGATGTATCAGTATCTAATATGAAACAAAAGCATTCATGGTCCCTTTGTGTTAAAACAAGCTACTTCTCTTTTGACTCCTCTGAGAGTTTTTAAGGAAGGACAAGCTCATCTCCTTTCAAGAAGGATTTTGTGCAATTACACATAGAGTTGGTTTCCTCTGGGTTGAAACTTTAAAACTTTGCTTCTAATGCTCAGGTTAGAAAATTGTCAGTCTGCTTTTGGTTAACGTCAGTGCACAAGAATATCTGTGAAGAGCAGAGCTAAGTGGACACACAGAGAGGAGAAAAGGAAGGAATGAAGATACATGTGAACAGCTTTTGAAGTCCACAAAGGGATATTCTCTTAAGCAACTATTACTGAAAGAGGACAGGGCAAACCCATCAGAATTTTGTTTTAATTCTCAGGTTCATAATCACAAAAGGTATTCCTCTAAACAACCGACAAATGAGGACCTGGATTGTGGGAGCAATAGCCTAGCTCTGTTAAAAAAGTGCTATTGCTAACATGTTGTAAACCGCCCTGAGTCTAAGGAGAAGGGCGGCATAAAAATTGAATAAATAAACAAATGTCTTAAACTGAAAATCACAGACGTAGCTTTTGTCATGTAAACACTTAAAATGTTTTGCAATCCAGGGGTCTATACTCACACAGACCTCTTTTCCAGTCATTGCAAAGAAAAATGCTGAGTTGTTTTGGAAAAGAAATAATTACAAAAAGGACTACTCAGGAAGTTCATATATTGCAAAACCATTAATTTAATTCTTCATCTGTCTGGTCACTGTTCATACTGGTGCTTTCACAATAAAACATGGCTTCAAGGATTACATGATTCCAAGGGGGGATTAAATGTTAATTAAAAATAAAATAGAAATATCAATTGCAGAGATATCCAACATAACTATTTATCTTTTAAATGAAACAATCAGACAATACAAACCCATCCTGACCCTTTACAGTTTGGATTTATATTTGATATAAATGCAAGGTAGTCACATAACAGATACATTTATGTGTCTCTCTGTGTGCGCCCTGGTTACACATTTGTTTTTACTTCATAAAGGCAGAGCGACGTCCTTGAAAACTAAAGACCATTGTTAATAGATTTTTTTTTCTTTTTGCACCAACTGTGTCTTTCTTCGTCTGCAAGTACACTATTCCCAGAGAGGTCCTTAAAGGTTTGGGATGAACACATTCCATGTGGCCAGTTCAGCTGCAATAATCTCTTTTCTCCTTCAAATCCAAGCCACACATGACAACATACTGGTATTCTTCTTCATTATTTCCCCCCTGCTTTTGTGTTAAGCAACAGATCCACGCTATTCCAGCAATTAAAAGGCCCAACATTATTCTCATTGAATAACTCTGAGGAAAATGACATCAGACACCAACTGCTTTGTTGACTAGTTGGTACCTGATACTATATTATTTGTGTTTTATGAAGGAAGAAAATAAATAGTTATATAGAGATTTAGAATCCAAGGACCTCAGATCAAGTCTCCACAGTGACTTGGACATAGTGTTTGCTAGAGTCTAATAATATACTGCTCAAAAAATAAAGGGAACACTCAAATAACACACCCTGGATCTGAATGAATGAAATATTCTCATTGAATACTTTGTTCTGTACAAAGTTGAATGTGCACAACAGCATGTGAAGTTGATTGTCAATCAGTGTTGCTTCCTAAGTGGACAGTTTGATTTCACAGAAGTTTTATTTACTTGGAGTTATATTGTGTTGTTTAAGTGTACCCTTTATTTTTTTGAGCAGTGTATATTGCTGCTAAAAATGAGAAATGGAAGAGAAGAAAATGGATAATTTTATTTGTTTGGTTGTTTGACTTCTATGCCACCCAATCCCGAAGGACTCAGGGTGGCTTACAACAATATAAAAATGTACAGTTAACAATAAAAAGAAGTCAAGTACAAATTAAAACAATAACCCCAGTTAAAACACATAACTCAGCAATCCAATCAAAACATACATATCATTCAATACAATTTGGCCATGAAAGATGTACAATTCATGGCCCCTAGGCCTGCTGGCAAAGTCAGGTATTCATACCCTTTCAGAAAGCCAGCAGGTTGGGAGCAGTATGGACATCGGGGGAGAGTTGGTTTCATAGAACCGGGGCGGCCACAGAGAAGGCCCTCCCCCGCAACCCCGCCAATCTGCATTGCATAGTCGAAGGCCAAACCTGTGCAATCTTATTGGTCTCTGGGAGGTATATGGCAGCAGATAACATACTGTGATTTCTGTCTCTGGCATTTTTAGTCTAGAGGCAATCATTTTCACTGCATTTGTACAAGTGGTTTGTTTGTAGTTAGACTATAGTTATGAATAATTGTGTGATGCATCCACAACACACCTGATGGGATTACAATTTATTCCATTGGGCTTTTTTCAAAAATTAATGCTCAACAGAAGGATCTCCAAATCTCCCAGAGTTGTTGTATGGAAAGTCTTTAGCTACTATCCTGAAGAAAAATAGACCCAAATGATAATCTGTTGTTAGACAACCTTGAATCTTTCTGAAGGACTTTACCTCTCTCCAAATTCTTCAGATAAAGAAATCTCCAGAAGGAGAGAAGAGCAAAAGAAACGATTAGTAATTGACAGTTCTAGATCTGAATTTCAAACAAGGATAGCGATGGTTAGTAAAACCATATAGAAGGATGGCCATCTTGCGGAAAATTATGAAATCAGATGCTGGGATGTTGCGGTACAGATGTAGGACATTATACTTGTATAACAGTTATTTTTAGAGTGATTGTAAATATGCCACGAGGTATACTGATGTTTAACCGTTCACTTTTGTTTTAGCTGAACTGTTAATTTAAATTGTTACATACGGAGGTACATCCTAAAATTTGCATATAGGCTGTGGATTGGCAGGCAGGATATTTGAATAGCTGTCAGTGGTTGGCTGCCTTCAGGCAAGCCCTTAAAAGCATCTTGCCTGGAGCAGGCTGGCATTCAGTATTCACTACAGCTTGGATAGAAATAAAATTCTAATACAAATCCAATATAAATTGTGGTTGGACTGTGCCCTGATGGGAGATGCCTCACAAATAAAATGATTATTTGTTTTTAATGAGTTTTCCAGACCCAGAGTTTTGAGAAAAGAGGTTAAAATCACTTTTGGAAAAATTTCAGACTTTGAAGCCATTTGATTAGTTTTGTTTCCAAGGGGAAGAAGGGGGGGGGGAATCTGATGAAGCCTATTAGATCTGAGAATTGAGGGAGAAATTATAAAATGCTGAATGATTTATGGGAAGCTAATAAATAGTTGGCCATTTATCTAGGGTTTGAGGGAAGGTAAAGATTTAGTTTTGCTAGATTTGGGAGAGGGGATTATATAATGTTTTGAGGATGCTCATGTTTATGTGTCTATATGTATTGGGAGTTGGGTGAGCTAAAAAGTGAATGAATGAACTCAATCTGTATAGTCTGGAGGACAGAAGGAAAAGGGGGGACATGATCGAAACATTTAAATATGTTAAAGGGTTAAATAAGGTTCAGGAGGGAAGTGTTTTTAATAGGAAAGTGAACACAAGAACAAGGGGACACAATCTGAAGTTAGTTGGGGGAAAGATCAAAGGCAACATGAGAAAATATTATTTTACTTAAAGAGTAGTAGATCCTTGGAATAAACTTCCAGAAGACGTGGTTGGTAAATCCACAGTAACTGAATTTAAACATGCCTGGGATAAACATATATCCATTGTAAGATAAAATACAGGAAATAGTATAAGGGCAGACTAGATGGACCATGAGGTCTTTTTCTGCCGTCAGTCTTCTATGTTTCTATGTTTCTAATGCATTTAAAATTGTAAATACAAATAAATAAACAAATACACAAACAAATAAATATTCAACTTTCGTTCAAATTACTGTACTTGACTTTTTGCTAAATTTATTTTCTTTCCAATGGATAACCAAAATCTTTTAACCTTTCCCCCTTAATAAATTCCTAGCCTCCACACATATCTTGACCCTTTCCCTATATGCAAACTTATAATGGGCCAAAGAAATTGTTCTAAATGTAACAATTCTTTCCATAGTTATTACTTTGTTAGAGATGGATACCATTTTATCAAACATTTCCATATTAAATATGCACAAAAAGAAACCAGAAGGTTGTATGTTTCTTTTTACATCCATCTAAAATGTAGATAGGGCTTAAGTTCAATCTGTTTTTGATAGACTTCATATAATAATATGCAGATATTATAACATTTTTAAAGGGCAATATAGTTCTTCTATTGTTTTATTGCCATATAGACCATAGGATATGTTGAGTTGGGAAGGCTTTGTCAGTGCTTATGGCCTCCTGTGAACAGCCTATTCTTAGGCTTTGATTGATTGGTATTGATATATTATTTTCTAGTAAAATGAATGCATGAATGAATGAACCAATGAATGAATGGGTGAATGAATGAATGAATGAAGAATGGTTGCACTGATCAACTCTCTAGAATACAGTGACCACCTTAATAAAAATGTGGTAGACCATTCTAATTCTTTGTTGATCATTAAAAGTCCAGTTATATTGATGTTGAGGTCATATCCCCCAAAATAAATATCACTTATTTATTAGAATATACTTTATGCTAGAAATGTATGCCTAAATAGCCCTTTCCTAAATAAAATGTAAATGATCAAACTTCTGCTACAAAAATATTTTTTTCTCTTTCCTTCCGCAACCAACTTGTTTTAACAGATTATTGTGATGGGACAAATTCTGCTACTTAGATGATATTTTTAGAAATTGAAAAACCCGAGTAGTTTTGTTTTGAATTTCCTCAGTTTTGGAGAATGCTTAACTGTTTGTAAAGGTGTCAGTAGCAAGATTTATAGTTGCTTGAAATCTGTATATAGAATAGTCTGCCTATTTTCAGTTTTAAAAAGCCTGGCTTGAATGGAACAAACACTCGAAGTGAGAGATTCAACATTGCAGTGAAAATTAGGTCATTCTGCAAGTTAAATATAACTGCTCTTTTAATATACAGTATATATTTTTTAAAGCGAAACGTGCTGTTTTATAAAGTATGACAATAGGAAACATACAGATATGGCATGTGTGAAGTTATTAATTGTGATATTTCTGTTGTATATGGAGATACGTTTCGGAATTAGCATTTCGCTCGCTGATTGGCCAGCCGCAAGCGGGAGTTTTGAATGGCTGTCAGAAGCCGGCCGCCTCCAAAGCGAGTCCTTAAAAGGGGCTTGCTTGGAGTAGGCTGGCATTCTGCATTCGCTACAGCTGAGATAAAATAAAGCCTTTTCCTTGTTATTGTGACTCTGATCTCCTTTGTTACGAAATCTAACACTGGCGATGAATGAAGTAAGGAACAAAGGCACCTCATGGCATCAGCAGCCATCTTAGAACAGAATCCAAGAACAAACAAAACTACACTGCCAACAAAGAAGAATTTCCAAGACCTACCAGACAATAGGGAGAGGGCTCTCTTCCTCACATACTTGTGGACCAGAAATTTACAATATGGCCAGAATGACCTGATGATTCATTTTGCTCTCAAGTTAAAACTATAAAATCTACTATAAATCGGGAAAAGACATTGGACATGCCGATGCCTTAAGTTATTGCCCAGACTCAGACTTTGTTAAAGACACTGTACCAGTGACTGTCATCCTGCTGATTGACATTGAGCACACCAGCCCAGTATCAGCCAAAGAAATTGCGGAAAGCACAACAAAAGACTGGGTACTGGCGAAGGTCATAAACCGGGTACTGAGTGGGTGGCCACAAGAAGTGACTGAGGAATAATTCAGGACTTTAAAGAGTGAGGGACAAGAGCTATCAGTTATTAAGAGTTGCTTGCTCTGGGAGGAAAGGGTGATTGTTCCCAAAAGCTTGAGAAAAAGAGTTATGGAAACGTTACATAAGGGGCATCCAGGCATCGTCCACACGAAAAGTCTAGTGAGGATCTATTTATGGTAGCCACAGCTAGACAAGGACATCGAGGAAGGGTAGCAACATGTGATCCTTGCCAGGAATTGAGGGTAGCTCCCCCCAGAATGATGCCTACTGAATCGGACATCCCCAGAAGATCTTGGGCTATGGTACAAATAGACTTTGTGGGAACAATGGATGGACAATCATTCCTAATAGTTGCAGATGCCTATTCTAAGTGGCTAGAGGTAGTTCCCATGACATCTGGGCACTTTGAAAGTTGTTCACTGTCCATGGGCTACCACACACCATAGTCTCGGATAATGGACCATAGCTAACAGCCAGAGAAATGGAACTTTTCCTAGCATTAGATACACATTAGTCTCATGCATTAGATAGACTTAACCCAACATATTCATCAGAAACACCAGTCATTCCTATAACACCAGAGAGGCCATTACAAGTGGGAGACCAGGTGTTCACCAGGAATTACACAGGCGAAGCCAAATGGATGAAAGCAACCATAGCTGAAGTCACTGGTCCGAAATCCTTCAGATTATGTCTGGAAGATGGCCGGGAGTGGAGATGTCATATACATCAACTTAGACACTGCCTAGACAATGCTAGACTTCAACAGCCAGAGGCCAATGTGGAAAGGGACAATGAACATTGCAGGTCTCTCACTGAGACAGCAACTGCAGAACCCAAGGCGATGGCCTGGAACCAATAAAGACACCTACCAGATCTTCCCTATGACTCCAGTAATATTCTAGGGCAGTAATGGCAAAACTTTTTTCCCTCAGGTGCTGAAAGCACGCATGCACATGTTATCGTGCATGTGTAAGTGCCCACACCCATAATTCAATGCCTGGGGATGGCAAAAATGGCCTTCCCCGCTCTGGAAGGCCCTCTGGAGGCCTAAAACTGCTCATTTTCCAAATTCTGGTGGGCCTGGGAGGCACGTTTTTCACCCTCCCCAGGCTCCAGAGGCAAAAATGCCCTCCCCCATCCCTCAGAGACTCTCTGGAAGCTGAAAATGCCCTCCCAGAGCTTCTGGGTGAGCTGAAAATCAGCTGTCTGGCACATACATGTGCATTGGAGCTGAGCTAGGATAATGGCTTGTGTGCCAGCCAAAATGGCTGTGCCATAGGTTCAATATCACTGTTCTAGGGAGTAGTGAGGCAGTGGGAGAAGCTGCAGCTACAATGCATGGAGGCCAGTTGCAGATTTCCCCCCGGGCTTTTAGCAGAGCTACAGCAGGGCCGCCCTTGCAGTCGGGAAACAATGCAGGAACTGGACTGCACAGATCAAATAGAACTGTCAGGTGACCAATATTTTTACAGGACTATGTCATGTTAACAAACTCCTGATTGGGTAGTCAGGAGTCTATGGAGGAGGAGTGTTGTGTACGGTGGTACATTCCGGAATTTGAATGTTGCTCGCTGATTGGCCAGCTGCAAGTGGCAGTTTTGAATGGCAGTCAGAAGCTGGCGGCCTTCAAAGCAAGTCCTTAAAAGCGGCTTGCCTGGAGTTGGCTGGCATTCTGCATTCGCTACTGCTGAGATACAATAAAGCCTTTCCCTTTTTACTGTGACTCCGATCTTCTTTGTTATGCGAATCTAACCATTTCTGTAATAAACTGTGCATTCAGTAAACCTTATTTGGTACTTCAAGATGGGTTTTTACATCCACTGAGTTTTGTGTAGCCCAGGCACTTGTTTTAACTAGCAGGGAAGGTTCTTTCATAATATGCATGCCATTTTCTAGTTAAACATCATCATTACAATTTAGCAGAACATAAGTGCTAGTGTAAGTTTTTCTCTTTTTTAAAAAAAACCCCAGTTGTTCAAAATACAGAAAGGTTGCCGCTGTTCAAACTGAGCTGCATTAACTAATGAATAGAAAATTACTCTTTTTATTCCTATTAGTGCTACAGTTGGTAATCTGATTTCAGCAGATGGCAGCACCTAACTGACCTTGGCTGATCTTGAAAAGCAAACCAGGGTCAGGCTTGGTTAGGGTTTTTTTTAAAAAAAATATTTACTTCTTAACAAGTATTTATTATTTATTTCTCAACAAGCTTTACCAAAGGAAGTTGCCCAATTTTAAAGCACAATAAAGAGAAACAACAGAAATGAAAACAATGTGCTTGAATGGAAAGACTGTCAAGGAGTAACAAGGTTGTAGACTAGATTGGAAATTTTTTAAAAAAAAAAAATCAAAGAGGAAGACAACGAAGCAGCAGTTCTACATGTTGCAAGAACAAAACAACAAAGCAACAATAAGAACCAAAATTTCTCCAATCATTCACGGGCATTTCCATGTACTAACTGGGACTGGTGTCTAACTCAAAGGAGACTTTCTTTATGCTTACTATGAATAGGACTTTAAAATGGATGCAAAACATTAACATGGTATTGTTGAATTTACTTGTTGAAATAAAACACTGAAATTCTTCTACTTCGGCTTCTCTTTTTAGAAAATTCCCAAGTGCAGATGACTGCCAGTTACTTTTAAAGTCAAAGCCAATAACCATAGAGAGAGAGAAATAATGAAAAATCTTGAATGTCCAGAATAACATGCACAACATCCAAAAGCACATCCCAAAGAAAACTCAACATGGGCTCAGTTTAATTACCCTACCCCATAGGAACAAAACTAGTTTTCAGTGACTTTTGAAATATATTCAGGGTGGCAGCTGTACAGAGCACAAGGACAGGGGGCGACAGAGAAAGAACTTTGATTGGGTCCTGATAGGTGACATTGGTTAAAGGTGAAAGTTTGTTCTCCATGCTTGTGGGTTGGTTTTTGAACATTTCATTACCTGACTAGGTAATAACTAGAAGCAGTGGAAGTGATGTGCCGGTGTCTGGAGGCTGTTAGGGTCTGGATGGGTGCCAACAGGCTCAAGCTCAATCCTTACAAGATGGAGTGGCTATGGGTTTTGCCTTCCAAGGAAACCTCCATCTGTCCGTCCATCACCCTAGGAGGGGGGAGCTTCTGATCCCCTCAGAGAGGGTCCGCAACTTGGGAGTCCTCCTTGATCCACAGCTGACTTTAGATCATCATCTTTTGGCTGTGGCACCAGCTGCAGCCCTATTTGGACAGGAAGTCTCTACTCACAGTCGCTCATGCCCTTATCACCTCAAGATTCGACTACTGCAATGCTCAATGTTCAGAAACTACAAATTGTGCAGCAAGGTTGTAAGCCGCCCTGAGTCTAAGGAGAAGGGCGGCATAAAAATTGAATAAATAAATAAATAAAGCAGCCGTGTGAGCTGTCATGGGCCTGCCAAGGTATGCCCATGTTTCTCCAGCACTCCGCGGACTGCACTGGCTGCCAATTGGTTTCCGGACCTGATTCAAAGCGTTGGTTAAGACCTATAAAGCCCCACATCGCTTGGGACCAGTTTATTTGTGGGACCGCCTTCTGCCGCACAAATCTCAGCATCCGGTTAAGTCTCACAGAGTTGGCCTTCTCCAGGTCCCGTCAACTAGACATTGTCATTTGGCAGGTCCTGGGAGCCTTCTCTGTGGGGGCACCGGCCCTCTGGAGTCAACTACCCCCAGAGATTCACACTGCTCCCACCCTCCTTTCCTTCCATAAGAATTTGAAAACTTATTTATGTGCCAGGCTTGGGGTCACTAGACTCCAGCCTCTGGCCAGTGAATGTGTAGGATGCTGTAGCATGTTTTTCAACATTTGATTTTTAAATGTTTAGCTTTTAAAAAATATTTTAAATTAATTATTTCTATTAATTGGATTTAGAAGTGTTTTATATATTGTATTTTTTTTTTTTTGGAAATGTTGTAAACCACCCCGAGTCCACGGAGAGGGGCGGCATATAAGTTCAATAAATAAATAAACTTCAGAGAGTTAGAGGGTAGTTTATAGTTTATTAGATTTGTATGCCGCCGCTCTCCTAAGACTCGGGGCAGCTCACAACATAACAGTGATATAATACATTACAAATCCAATAGTAGAAAGTTAAATCAATTTAAAAAAACATTAATACATAGTGTTGTGGTTAGCTCTGGCCCACGTCCTGCCCCAAGGAATGTGGAGGTGGATGTGGGGGAGACATCCACATGCTGCAGGCCTGTTTTGCTTCCAGTAGAATCTGCCAACGAAGTCTCCTCTGACCAAGGAAGCGTGAGTGACAGGGAAGAGGGGAGTTTGGCAGACAGCCCAGGAGATCAGTCATCTGTATCATACCTGGATTCTGAACAAGAATTAATGACGCATCCACGCATGCGTAGAGTGATGCATAGGAGACAACAACTGAAGGATTATTACAAGAGAAAATGAGGCCACCTGTGATTGGGTGGGGCTGCTGTAATTAGTGCTACAGATAAAAATGCAGCCTGGTGTTTTAGCCTCATGGCAGTTTATCTGATTCATTGTTTCGTCAAGATCATGGTTTTTGCTGCTCAGGATTGTGTGTGTGGACTCTCTCGACTTTAGAATTGGACTCAATTTCCCAGTTTTTGGGTGACCAATTGGACTGCATTTAACCTGTGCCTTGTGTGTACCAGAAAATCCCTTTGCCATTTAAAAAGGGAGCTGTTTCTGTTTTTCTGTTTATAAAAACTTTTGGGTTTTCCTTTTATTGTGTGGTGTGTGTCTTCCTGGACTGTAATTATGGGCGGTTGAGACACGCCGGCAGAACACATAGTAAAATCCCTAAATATACAATCATACACATTCAACCTAATCCATCATACATTAAGGCTGAAAAAAATAATAAAAAGGGGGAGAAGGTGGTAATTATCCCCACGCCTGGCAACAAAGGTGGGTCTCCAGCATTTTACGGAAGGCGAGAAGGATAGGGGCTGTCAGTGCTCTTCTGCTAATAAGGGCTTCATGTGATGTCAGTAGGGTAAAGGGCAGAGGTGGGTTCTAACTTACCTCGACATCGGTTCACTTCCTCCCATGTAACGTGGCTGCATGCACATTGTGTGCTGCATGGTTGCATGTGCATTGTGTACCACGTGGCTGCATTGCATGGCCACTAGCATACCTTGTGTGCATTCACACATGTACACAATGCCAAAAATCCAGTGCCCATGGAACGGCACAGACAGAACAGGCTCCATGACATCACCACTGATTTACTACAAGTTCTAAAGAATCAGTTAGAATTGGGAAGAACCTACCTCTGGTCAGGGGCAGAGGTGGTATTCAGCTAGTTCTATCCGGGTCGGACAAACTGGTCACTCTGACTACGAGTGGGCCTGCTCACTTGCCTGGATGTAATGATGTCCTATTCATACACATTTTTGAGGCTGTGCGCATGCATGGAAAACTGTGCATTTGCCAACTGGTAGGGAAAGTAAGTGATTACCGCCCATGGTCAGGGGTGGTTATGTCAAGTGAGAGTCTTGTGATAGTTCTTGTGATGGGCGAGGTGAGGGTGTATCAAGTGTGACATTGATTAATTAAAGGGACTTGGAGCATGCCTACTCTGGCTTATCTTCTTGGGAAGACAGAATGTATTAGATAAATGGATATATTTGTCTTCTGGTATAGTATTGGCAGAAGTCTCTTGATAGCATATACGAACATCCATACATTTTGATATAAAATATATACTTATGGCACTAAAACATTTTTCCTAGGAAAGTAAGGCTAAAGTATTAAGCTTTTTAATCAATAAAAGAACATGACAGAGGTCTACAAGAAATGTAGATAAGCCACAGACCTCTCAAATTGAATTTATTCCCAATGTGTTGGAATTCCCAGAGTTGTTTGGTATTCTGCAAGTCAAATTGTATAGTAAAGGACCCATATTTCAATAGTTAGAATAAGGTTAATCACTTTCAAACCCCCCCCCCGCCCACAAAACCCAGAAGAGGGGGACTCATTCACATAATCCATGCCACTATTTTTAGATGCTGGTTTTAGTTTATAGTTTGTAGTTTTATCATTGTTATGAGCCAGCTAGCATTGTGTTCTAAGACATACAAATCAGATAGATACAAGGGGAGTGCATAAGTGCACCAGAGTGCCTTCCGTTCCTGTCCTAAAGTTTCTCTCTTATGGTATCATGTACAGTATATGAATATTGTTATATCTTTGTATACCACCAAAAAGTACTTGACAAAACAAATAAGAGTAAATAAATAAATAAATAAATAAATAAATAGATGATGATGATGATGATGATAGATTAGATAGATAGATTAGATAGATGGATGATAGATAGATAGATAGATAGATTTATTAGATTGATGGATGGATGGATGGATGGATGATAGATAGATAGATAGATAGATAGATAGATAGATAGATTAGATAGATGGATGATAGATAGATAGATAGATAGATAGATAGATAGATAGATAGATAGATAGATGGGTGGGTGGGTGGGTGGGTGGATGGATGGATGGATGATAGATAGATAGATAGATAGATAGATAGATAGATAGATAGATAGATAGATTAGATTAAATAGGTAGATGGATGATAGATAAATAGATAGATAGATAGATAGATAGATAGATAGATAGATAGATGATAGATAGATAGATAGATAGATAGATAGATTAGATAGATAGATAGATAGATAGATAGATAGATAGATAGATAGATGGATGATAGATAGACAGACAGACAGATATATAGAGAGTAATATATAAATGATTGAAAGAAAGAAAGATAGAAAGAAAAAAGATAGATAGATAGATAGATAGATAGATAGATAGTTAGATAGATAGATAGATGATAGACAGACAGACAGACAGACAGACAGACAGACAGACAGATATATAGAGAGTAATTTATAAATGGTAGAAAGATAGAAAGATAGCTAGATATATAGAGTAATATGTAAATGATAGAAAGATGGATAGAAAGATAGCTGGATAGACATATATAGAGAGTAATAGATAAATGATTGAAAGAAAGAAAGATAGAAAGAAAAAAGATAGATAGATAGACAGACAGACAGACAGACAGACAGATAGATAGATTGATTGATTTGGGCCAGAGAGAATGGACTACTTTTTTGCATGATGCATAGGGAATGTGTGTTAATCTTTGCTGTGACACCAAGTGTTAATAGCTAACAACTTAATGGCTTCGACTGCTAGATCAGTACCATTATAGAGTCAAAGACAGAATAATAACCAGGCATTGATTAGAAGATTTGGAAGAATCTGATGCCTAGGTGCTGCTTCATGATGTATTATGCCAGACAACAGAAGTGTCAGATTTGGCTTTTTGTGGCCTTCATGCCATGTAACATGATTCATTCATGAGCTGTTCCAAAGGGCTGTGAATCTGTGAGCACCAACAGTAATTAGGAATGCTAAGAAGTCTAGTTTAGTAAGATATAAAAGGCAGCAGTTTTTCTATCCTAAACTAGATGATTTTATTCTGCCCTACTGGGTCATTTCAGCTTTCACACAGAGAAAGCCACATAGTTTGACTGACCATTTTCATAGTTATAATAAAGGAGTTGGGGTTAATTATTATTATCACAACTATCTACAATAAAGTATATTTTTCTACAGTGTACATATTTGTATTTCATGTATAAATCTTTCAACCTTCCTTTACTGTACTTTATTTTTTAAGAAAAGAATAGACTTTTGAGCACAAGAAATATCTGCCAAAATTTCCCCACCTCACCCCTATAAACTAAGCAATGGAAGCTTTCTATTTAATCCACGCATTGCTATATCTAGAGTCTTAAAAAGACATGTGTGACTTGTTCATAGCTGACCTTGGCAGACTATGATATTAATAGGTTATTGACTTGGTAGGCCTTAAACAGCCAGAGGAAACATCACGAGCAGTAGCTGCAATGCACTGGAGATTTGTATCATTGATTGGTCTGTTTAACCCATCATCTCCAGGCATTTAAACAATGATATACACTTGACAAACCTAATATTTCATTTTCTGTCTGGGGACCACAAAACAGAAATTTAAGGGGAGAGACAATTGGATAGATACATACCACAACAATGACAAATTGAAGAGGAAATTCTAGATAGCTAATGGGTGAAGTTTCCCACCGTTTTCGAGCCCATAAAGATTGAGAATACGAAGAACTCCAAGGGGAAAGCATGTGACAATGGAATAGAAATATAATCCACAACACCGAACACATTATTTCTGGCAAAACTTTTAGGAATTTAATAGTTGGTCTCATTGTCGTCGACGTGCAAAATGGAAGAAATAATTTTCTGTGATTGCAGGTGCAATTTACATTGTGTATGGAAACTAAAACTAGACTCTGGGGGAAGTTGTAATGGCTTTCCTGTACAAGTGAAGGACTCTGGAAACATAATAGATTAAAAAATTACAGAGAACTATTAGAACGGGTCAAAGATAAAGCCAAGCATTGATATTTTTCATGCTTCATCTTTTCCCCAGCAATTACAACACAAGATATTGTCTGAACATTGGATACAAGGCAAAGTTCATTAACATTTGTCCACCAAGTAGTAACTAGGTTTGTAAAATATTCTGGCACAGCTACAAAATGGAACACTTGTACACATTAGGAACATAACTTCTCATAAGTGACAGATCTTGCCGAAGCTCCTTCTTCTGATCTTGTTGCGAGGAGTGGGGTTAAGGAAACCAGATGCAAGTGAATACAATGTGAATAAAATCAAATTGAAACTATGGGAGGTAAGGTGGAAAGATCATTGAGAAAGAAATTTCTTGGCTTATTTCCAGCATGGTTGCAGTTAGATTGCCCTCTCTCTGGGTTAGTAAGTGTTGCTGAAATTGCTGTTATATGAAATGACATCTATATCAGGGGTGGATTCTAACTTACCTGGCTGCAAGTTCACTTCTCCTGCGCCACATGGTTGTGCCTTATGGGCATGCACACATATGCAGTGCCCCCCCCCCAAAAAAAATCTCCCTTCCAAAAAAGCTGAAAACAAGATAGCAATTCATGCACAGTGGCGGAAGCTCAGCATCTGTGCGTGCACAGAAGAAAAAAGTTCAATAAAATAAAATAAAATTTTTAAAAAGAGATTGCCCACAGACAAGTACTGACTGAATTGGGTCTGTGATACTATCATGATGTCACCGAGTGGGTTGCTACCAGTTCAAGCAAACCGATCTGAACCAGGAAGAACCCACCGCTGATCCATATACTACTAAAACTCTCATATCTGAAATCTTTAACTGGGCATGTTTTAGTCAGTATTTAGATTAATCTTCCTTTTCATGCATTCAAAACATCAAGACATATTGATATTATATTAATATATGCATACACATATTTATTCTTAATTTCTACAATTTACATCCCTCCCCAAGCATCTGTACAAAAGGCACTAAAAACACTAGCTGATCAGATTATGGAGGCTGAAGCCAAATACCCTGATTCACTGGTCATTATTTTGGGAGATTTTAACAAGGCAAACTTAAGAGATGAGCTACAAAAATACTTTCAACATGTAAATTGTCCCACCAGAGGCAATAATATCTTAGACCATTATTACATAGCTGTAAAAATGCTTACAGGGCTTTACCAAGAGCAGCTGTGGGCCATTCTGATCATTGCATGATTCACCTTGTACCTGCTTACAAACAAAGATTTAAAGCCACAAAACCAATAATTAAATCAGTGAGGACTTGGACTGAGGAAGCAAAGTTAAAGCTACAGGCTTGCTTTGTCTGCACAGACTGGAATATTTTTAAAGACACCTCTGCAGATCTAGATGAACTCACAGATATTGTAACATCATATGTCAGCTTCTGTGAAGACCTATGTGTACCAACCAGGAACTTGCAAATATACAGTAACAATAAACCTTGGTTCACAGCCAAACTCAAGCAGTTACGTCATTCCAAAGAGGAAGCCTACAGAAAAGGTGATAGAATGCTGTACAATCAGGCCAGAAATATATTAACAAGGGAGATCAGAGCAGCAAAAAGGAACTACTCTGAAAAGCTAAAGAATCAATTCTCAACAAATGAACCAGCAAACATGTGGAAAACTCTCAAAAACATCACCTGTTACAGCAAACCACCTTCCCAAGCTGAAAGAGATCAGCAATTGGCAGATGACCTGAATGTGTTTGAAAAGCAGGTATGACCTGCAGGTTTGAAAAGAAACCTCAACCAATTATGTGCACAACCTCCATCCCAGACACACCAACAACAGCTAAATCTTCTACAACTGAACCCATCCCATTGTGTTTACAACCCCTAGTGATCACAGAAAAGGAAGTGAAAGATCTATTTCTCAGACAGAAGCCTGGAAAAGCACCAGGCCCAGACAAGATAACTCCTTCTTGCTTAAAAGTCTGTGCTGACCAATTGGCCCCCATCTTCACCCAAATCTTCAACAAATCACCAGAGTTATGCTATGTTCCTTCCTGCTTCAAATGCTCGACTATCATCCCAGTGCCAAAGAAGCCCTCCGTCAAGGAACTGAATGACTACAGACCAGTTGCTCTAACATCTATAGTTATGAAAACCTTTGAAAGGCTAGTGATGTTCCATTTGAAAGCCATCACGGATCCACTGTTAGACCCCCTGCAATTTGCATACCGAGCAAATAGATCAACAGATGATGCTGTTAATATGGCTCTACACTACATCCTTCAACATCTTGAATCTCCAATGACCTACGCCAGGGTCCTTTTTGTGGACTTCAGTTCAGCATTCAATACCATCGTACCGGACATTCTCTTAACCAAACTAAATCAGCTAGCGGTACCCGAACACACTTGTAAGTGGATCACAAGCTTCCTAACAGACAGGAAGCAGCAGGTAAAACTAGGAAAAATCACATCAGATATATGTACAATTAGCACAGGTGCCCCCCAAGGCTGTGTACTCTCACCACTTCTCTTCTCTCTATACACTAATGACTGCATCTCATATGATCCATCTGTTAAACTACTGAAGTTTGCAGATGATACAACAGTGATCGGACTCATTCGAGACAATGATGAATCCGCATACAGACGGGAAGTTGAACAACTATCCTTGTGGTGTGACCAGAACAATCTAGAACTGAACACACTCAAAACCGTAGAAATGGTGGTAGACTTTAAGAGAAACCCTTCCACCCTTCCACCTCTCACAATACTAGACAACACAGTATCAACAGTAGAGACCTTCAAATTTCTAGGTTCTATCATATCTCAAGACCTAAAATGGTCACCTAACATCAAAAACATCATCAAAAAAGCACAACAAAGAATGTTCTTTCTGCGCCAGCTCAGGAAGCTCAAACTGCCCAAGGAGCTGCTGATTCAATTCTACAGAGGAATCATTGAGTCTGTCATCTGCACCTCTGTAACTGTCTGGTTTGGTGCTGCAACCCAACAGGACCGACACAGACTTCAGAGGATAATCAGAATTGCAGAAAAAACAATTGCTGCCAATCTGCCTTCCATTGAGGACCTGTATACTGCACGAGTCAAAAAGAGGGCGGGTAAAATATTTACTGATCCCTCACATCCTGGACACAAATTGTTTCAACTCCTACCCTCAAAACGTCGCTACAGAGCACTGCACACCAAGACAACTAGACACAAGAACAGTTTTTTCCCGAACGCCATCACTCTACGAAACAAATAATTCCCTCAACACTGTCAGACTTTCTACTAAATCTGCACTTCTATTCTACTAGTTTTTCTCATCATTCCTATCACCCATTTCCTCCCATGTTGACTGTATGACTGTAACTTGTTGCGTATATCCTAAGGTTTTAATTAATATTGCTTCTTCATTGCTTATTTGACCCCTATGACAATCATTAAGTGTTGTACCACATGATTCTTGACAAATATATATTTTATTTTATGTACGTTGAGAGCATATGCACCAGGACAAATTCCTTGTGTGTCCAATCACACTTGGCCAATAAAAATTCTATTCTATTCTATTCTATTCTATTCTATTCTATTCTATTCTATAACGGACCAAAAAGTTACTTTGCCAAGATGCATGTTATCCAATCCTCAGAGAAACTTCACAACAAGATAGATTTTTTTAAAGATAAAAGATATTCAGTGTGATTTAAATCCATATGGTAGTCATAATCCTGCATTTGAATTGTATCCAATTTGTCCCTTTGCATTCATAGATTTGTAGTTATGCTAAGCATTTATTCATTCATTGGCATCCTTCAGTCTCGAAAGACTGAAGTAGAGGAAGTAGGCAAGAGGAGGAGATAAGGGAGAGTGTAGGAAGGAAGAATGGAGAAGAGGGGGAGGTTGGAAGGAGGGATGGGGAGGAAGAAGAAGAGGGAAGTAGGAAGGGAGGAGAGAAGGAGAAAGAAGAAGAAAGAGAGGGAGATAAAGGAAGGGGAGTGATAAGAAATATTGGAAAAACAGACAGGTAACAAGAACATAAAAAGTGCAAGAGTAGGGAGTATGTTAAATGTTTATTGGATAGCAATGTACTATTATGTAAAGCTTGAAATGACTTATGGCAGTGATGGCGAACCTTTTTTCCTTCGGGTGCCAAAAGTGCACACACCATCAAATCTGCACGAGTGCCAACACCCATAAAAGGGGAGGGTGAAAATTGCCTCCCCTGCCCTCCTGGTGACCCCCTAGAGGCCAGAAATAGCCTGTTTCCCAACTTCTGGTGGGCCCCGTAGGCCCATTTTACACCCTCCCCAAGCTCCAGAGACTTCCCTGGAGCCTGAGAAAGACAAAAACTCCCTCTTTCATTCTCCTGGAGGGCCTCCAGAAACAAAAAATGCCCCCCAGAGCCTCCATGTGAGCCAAAAATCAGCTGGCCAGAGCACACATGTGCGCTGGAGCTGAGCTAGGGTAATGGCTCATGTGCCAGCACATATGGCACTCCAAGTGCCATCTGTGGCACCCATCATCACTGACTTATTGTATATTGCATAAGAAGAGTGTTGTTTTTTTTAAAAAAACTTTTTATATATAAAAAGGACACTGAACATACTTAATGATCCTTCCTTCTATTATCTCCACAACAACAAGCCTGTGAGTTGACCTGGGTTGAAAGATAGTGCCTGGCACTCACCTAGTTGGGTTTCATGCCTAGAACAACACAATGTCCTGATTTATAGGCCATCCCCTTCACTACCATATCTCATTGGCTCTCCTCTATTAATGCAGCTGGTGGAGCTGCATATAGCCTTTTTGGAATACCAGTGATGGCACTGATTAGTATAAAGGGTAAGTAGTATATAGCTTAATCCTGATGGCAGCAGAGTTGCATGGATGAGTTGCCTGATTAGGGTTACATAACCCCTCCAAATGTTGTCATGGAATTATAATTTTATATGACAGGAATTATGAAATACATATAAATTATCATAGTGTGATAACTGGGACAAGGTACAAAGATCACACAGCCAGTTGAGAGTTCAAACTATTATTATTATTTATTAGATTTGTATGCAACCCCTCTCCGAAGACCCGGGGGAGGCTCACAACATACAATACAAAACAATATGAATACAAATCTAATAATTAAAACAGTAAGCTAAAATCCCATTATGTTAAAAAAAAAGTCAGAAAAACTCCTCTTTAATCCTCCAATCCCCTTCTCAAACAGTTCCACATTCTTGGCAAGCCCCAGAACAAAGTGCCATACAAACACACGACAGCCTCTGGCTGCGCCTAGCCCAGCAAAGCAAAGGAACAGGGAAAGGAATCCATGAATGGAATGATTGGTATGATTGGGTTGGTGGGGTGGGGTGGGGTTATGGTATGGATGAGTTGATTGATAGTAGTATGAATGATAGATTTGGCCCACCTGACGCTCAGGAGACAGGAGAGGAAGGGGCACCGATCTCTGGTGTGGCAGAGGGTCTGGTGTTGCTGGGGAGAGGCAGATATGGCGGGGGCCACAGAGCTAGCCGTTCCAGGGGAACGAGGGACCGTTGCCTAATAACGGTCCCTTGTTCTGGCTCTGTGAGCCCAACCTTGGGTACTGGTGATGAGTGTAACTCTGGCCCTGGACTCAGGTTGCTGCTGCTCAACACCAGGTCGGTGGTAAATAAAGCTCTCCTCATCCGGGACCTGATCCTGGATGAGGAGGCCGACCTGGCATGTATTACTGAAACCTGGCTGGGCCCGGAGGGAGGTGTTCCTCTCTCCAGAATTTGCCCAGCTGGGTTTCAGATATGGCATCAACCTCGACCCCAGGGAAGGGGGGGGAGGAGTGGCTATTATAGCCAGGGAGAGCCTTTGCCTGCGTGGACTCATTGCTCCGGAAATTGCAGGTTGCGAGTCTCTCTTGCTGAAGTTGGACTTAGGGGTTCAGGTGGGCTTATTTCTCACGTATCTGCCTCCCAGCTGCGTGTCAAAAGCCCTGCCTGTGCTACTCGAGGAGGTAGCCGGGTTGGCGGTGGAGTTCCCCGGACTCATTGTCCTGGGGGACTTCAACCTGCCGTCACTCGGCGAAACCTCTGGGCTGGCACAGGAGTTCATGGCCACCATGACAGCCATGGACCTGACTCAAGTAGTACAGGGTCCGACTCACGAGGGAGGGCACGCACCTGACATGGTATTCCTTTCCGAGCAATTGAGAAATGGTCTGAGACTAAGGGGCTTAGAAGCATTGCCTTTGTCATGGTCAGACCATTTTCTACTACGGCTTGACTTCCTGGCTCCAATCCTTCCCCGCAGGGAGGAGGAACCAATGAAGATGTTCCGCCCCAGACGCCTGATGGACCCAGAGGGCTTTCAGACGGCGCTTGGGGTTATTCCAGAGGCACTCATCCACAGTTCGGCGGAGTCTCTTGCGGAGGCCTGGAACACGGCTGCTGCGGAGGCTCTTGACCGGATTGCGCCTTTGCGACCTCTCCGTGGCGCTAGACCCCGTAGAGCCCCATGGTTCAACGAGGAGCTCCGGGAGTTGAAACGCCAAAAGAGACGTCTAGAGAAGCGATGGAGGAAGAGTAGGTCTGAATCTGATCGAACACTTGTAAGAGCTTTTATTAAGACTTACAAAGTGGCGCTCAAGGCGGCAAGATGCGCGTACCATGCCGCCTTGATTGCATCAGCGTAATCCCGCCCGGCCGCTCTGTTTAGGGTGACCCGCTCCCTTCTTAACCAGGGGGGAGTTGGGGAGCCCTTGCAGAGTAGTGCCGAGGATTTTAACACATTTTTCGCTGATAAAGTCGCTCAGATCCGGGCCGACCTCGACTCCAATTGTAAAACAGAGTCGACTGACAATGAGTCAGTCGAGGTGACTGGGGCATGTACTTGTCCACATGTCTGGGAAGAGTTTGATCTGGTGACACCTGATGAAGTGGACAAGGCCATTGGAGCTGTGAGTTCCGCCACCTGTCTACTGGATCCGTGTCCCTTCTGGTTGGTCTCGGCCGGCAGGGAGGTGACACGGAGCTGGGCCCAGGCGATTACCAACGCTTCCTTGGGGAGGGGAGTTTTTCCAACACTCTATAAAGAAGCGCTCGTGAGCCCCCTCCTCAAGAAGCCTTCCCTGGACCCAGCCGTACTTAATAACTATCATCCAGTTTCCAACCTTCCCTTTATGGGGAAGGTTGTTGAGAAGGTGGTGGCACTCCAGCTCCAGCGGTCCTTGGAAGAAGACGATTATCTAGGTTCCCAGCAGTCGGGTTTCAGGCCCGGTTACAGCACGGAAACCGCTTTGGTCGCGTTGATGGATGATCTCTGGCGGGCCCGGGACAGGGGTTTATCCTCTGTCCTGGTGCTCCTCGATCTCTCAGCAGCTTTCGATACCATCGACCATGGTATCCTTCTACACCGGTTGGAGGGGTTGGGGGTGGGAGGCACTGTTCTCCAGTGGTTCTCCTCCTACCTCTCTGGCCGGTCGCAGTCGGTGGGTGGTCAGAGGTCGGCTCCGAGGTCTCTCCCTTGTGGGGTGCCTCAGGGGTCGGTCCTCTCCCCCTTGCTATTTAACATCTACATGAAACCGCTGGGAGAGATCATCCAAGGACATGGGGTGAGGTATCATCAATATGCCGATGATACCCAGCTTTACATCTCCACCCCATGCCCAGTCAACGAAGTGGTAAAAGTGATGTGCCGGTGCCTGGAGGCTGTTGGGGCCTGGATGGGTGTCAACAGACTCAAGCTCAACCCGGATAAGACGGAGTGGCTGTGGGTTTTGCCTCCCAAGGACAATCCCATCTGTCCGTCCATTACCCTGGGGGGGGGAGAATTACTGATCCCCTCAGAGAGGGTCCGCAACTTGGGCGTCCTCCTCGATCCACAGCTCACATTAGAAAACCATCTCTCAGCTGTGGCGAGGGGGGCATTTGCCCAGGTTCGCCTGGTGCACCAGTTGCGGCCCTATCTGGACCGGGACTCATTGCTCACAGTCACTCATGCCCTCATCACCTCGAGGTTCGACTACTGTAATGCTCTCTACATGGGGCTACCTTTGAAAAGTGTTCGGAAACTTCAGATCGTGCAGAAGGCAGCTGCAAGAGCAGTCATGGGCTTACCTAGGTATGCCCATGTTTCACCATCACTCCGCAGTCTGCATTGGCTGCCGATCAATTTCCGGTCACAATTCAAAGTGTTGGTTATGACCTTTAAAGCCCTTCATGGCATCGGACCAGAATATCTCCGAGACCGCCTCCTGCTGCACGAATCCCAGCGACCGATTAGGTCCCACAGAGTGGGCCTTCTCCGGGTCCCGTCAACTAAACAATGTTGGTTGGCGGGCCCCAGGGGAAGAGCCTTCTCTGTGGCGGCACCGGCTCTCTGGAACCAACTCCCCCCGGAGATTAGAACTGCCCCTACCCTTCCTGCCTTCCGTAAACTCCTTAAAACCCACCTTTGCCATCAGGCATGGGGGAATTGAAACATCTCCCCCTGGGCACGTTTAATTTATACATGGTATGCTTGTTTGTGTGTCTGTTAGTATATGGGTTTTTTAAATCTTTAAATATTTTAATTAATTGGATTACTTATGATTTGTTTCACTTGTTGTGAGCCGCCCCGAGTCTTCGGAGAGGGGTGGCATACAAATCCAAATAATAAATAAATAAATAAAATAAATGAAACAAGGAGCAATGAGCCCACAAAATAAGGAACAAGGCACTAAGTCCATGAAGTCAAGAATAAGGCTCCAGATCCATGAAGTAAGGAAGAAGCAATTATTCCTGCCAACTCCAAATGTCTATACCAGCACAACAAGCTCACCATTTGTTCGTGACAAATGTCCTTCCCCAAGCCCTCTCCTCCCAAGACATCAGGTCGGCCTGCACTGTTCCCTCCTTCTCCTCATTCTCTGTATTCAGGGATGAAGAGGGAGAAGTCACCCATCACTTGAGCTCCATCGCTCCTCATGCCCACTGCTTGCTCTCTCTCTGTCCTCGTTCCTCCATAATAATAAAGCCATCCCAATCTTGATGTGTCCTGGGTTAACTTGGCCTGCTCCTCCCCACATTCCTCCAAAGCCAACAAAGCAATGCTCTCGGTACGCTCCAGTTCTGGCTCGACCTCCTCTGCAGATTAAGGCTCTGATGGGGGCATAACACAACGTTATATTGTGTTTAAATTTATACTGAATGAAACTTAGGTTCCCCGCCCTCCCTGAGTCCCAGGTCATTTTGGCTCTATCCACCATTTCAAATGTTCCCTTGCTCCAGCTTTCCATTTAAATGAGGCCAAAAAGATTGAAATACACATGCCTCGCATTAAGGGCAAGTAGAACTGGGCATGGTGTGAACCACTTGCCTGTTTATTTCATTTATTTTAAAACCTCCATATCATCTTAGTTTACAAGATGCTTTACAGTGTAATTAAAGGCATAATTAAACACAATTAAAAGCACAGACTGAAACTGCAGTTAAAGCAAAAAAAAAAAAAAAGGTTCAGTTCCAATGACTGCAATTTAAATTGAGGCCAGAGTCTAAAAAACAATGGCAGGAATGTTTGTCTGGATGCCTACATCTATAAAGAGTTATTTTCCCCTGGGCTTTCTAGGAAAAATGACTCTCTACAGCATATTCATCAGAGAAACCCTCACCCCAATGAGATCTTTCAGAGATCATACTGGGAGAAGTGGATGGAGCTACAGAATGGAAAACAGACTCATTTGAACATAAACACACATGTAGTTATAGACAATACTGAACTTATAATCAGCGGAGGAGGAGACTATATGTTTCGTCTTCTTCTTATTCATACGAGGGTTACCCAGAAAATAATGCACCACAATTTTTTTCTTCAACAATTATTTATTGAACGCAATGAAACTTACACACAAGAAAGAAGAATGCTTCTTCTACACTCCCTATTTTTTCACATAATCTCCATCCCGTTCTATGGCCTTCCTCCAGCAAGACACAAGGGCATGTATGCCCTGTCGGTACCACTCCTTGTTCTAATGGCCTCACCCTCTGTTCTTCTGTTCTGTTCTTCTAATGGCCTCACCATCTGTGCCCAGCGACTAACCGTACTTCTGTCGACTGCAGGTTCTCCATAACCTGTATACAAATGTTTGTGAATGTTCCCAACAGTTTCTTTCTCCACAGTGACAAATTCAATAACGACACACTGCTTGTAACTTACATCACTTACAGATGCCATTTCAAAACACTGCTGCAGCTATGCTATCTGTTTGAAGAAATGCAGAATTTATACATGCACTCCTGACAATTCAAATAATGTATATGTAAAGTTTAGCATTCGTACTATTACTGTAGGCTGAGAAAAAAATGTGGCACATTACTTTCTGGGCGACCCTTGTGCTGTCCCCAAAGACAGAGAAAGTTGGACTATATTTAGGCATGTCTCTTTAAGATATTGCATTAGGGGAAATGTAGTGAAATTGCACTCTGGGTAATGTAGTTTTACATGTGACCACATTTGGGTATTCCTATTGGCTCTGACTCGGGGTGAGAGGTAATTGGAGAGAACATTCCAGCAGGTCTTTTGTCTTCACTCACTAAGCCAGCCAGACACCTAGAGCCTGGGTCAATTCAACCTCTTTTTACCTGCACAATGGGAAAGATTATACTGCAGAAGAATCGCATCATAATTGTGAGTTATTGTGAGAATGCGTGTAATAAAATGATCTGTGATATCTCGTTGTGCTGAGTTATCTGACTGGGAAAAGTTGAACTTGTACCAGAACAACCCTCGTATTTACCAATTTACAGAATACCAAACCAATTGACACACTTATATATGATCAGAGTGATTGGAGATGAAGGAAAGTAGTTTGGTATCTTTCTTAACCATCTAGCATCTGAATATAGGTATTCTAGGGATTACCCACTGCTCAAATCTAGTGTCTCATTGAATGCAGTAGCTCTTCCAGAGTAGGCTTATACCAGGGGTGGGTTCCAATTTTATTCATTGCCGGTTCGCTCAGTGGTGTGAACTAAAACAAAGCTTCTGTGCATGCGCAGAAGAAGAAAACAAGATGGCAGCACCTATGATGCCACTAAGAGAGCTGGTTCAGGGAAGTGGCAGGCCTGGATCGCTGCCTGTTCCAGCGATCAAGGCCGCTAAGTTACTACCAGTTCCATAGAACCAGTCCAAACTGGGAAGAACCCACCTCTGGTTTACACCAGAAAGAATGGATGGATAGATGGATAGATAAATATGGTAGATAGATAGAGAGATAGATACTGGTTGCAAATATTCTACTCTACCAGATCTATCTAACCTGAAGGATCTTTAATTTCTAGATACTAACATAGAGTTATAGTTTTGGTGTCTCTGTGCTGTTATTTAATGGTCGTCTTTTTCTTCCTCATATCTCCCCTTCCCCAAAGAACAATTCTGTAAGGTGAGGATGAGTTTAGAAAGAGAGTCATCAGCTGGGTTTTATATCTAAGAGACATTAAAACTTATGATCCCCCAGCTTCTAGTCCAGCACCTTAAATTCTGTATAACCCTAATTTTATAGTAGCCCTCCCCTTTTTTGCTTGCCTGGAGTATTTTTTTTTTAAGTAAAAAACCCCTCACCTGGGGAAGGGGCTTTGAGTCAGTGTTGACATTTGGTCACTGACTGAACAACTTCCTGCAGTTTTCTTAGCAACATTTTGGATGTAGCTTGGAGGCACAAAATAAAATAATGAAGACCAACTACAAATCCCCCCATGTAGTACTGTCGTCACCCAGGCATCTGCTATTCAATATTATTTATAATGCCAGAATAAAGAGGGGAAACCTTAGAAAATCATGGAAAGGAAGCCAAGCCCAAGCATCTTTATTTGAATTTTACTCTAAAAAAGATGTAGGAGACTTACTTTTAGAATAGAATTCTTTATTGGCCAAGTGTGATTGCACACGTGAAGAATTTGTCTTTGGTGCATGTTGTGGTTACCTCTGGCCCAGCTCTTGCCCCAAGGACTGTGGATGTGGGGGAGACATCCACATGCTGCAGGCTGTTTTGCCCCCGGTGGAATCTGCTGATGAAGGCTCCTCTGACCAAGAAGATATGAGTGACAGGGAGAAGTGTGTGGCAGACAGTTCAGAGGGAGATCAATTATCTAGCTCCTCCTTGCATTCAGAACAAAAGTTAATGATACAGCCACGCATGTGGAGAGCGATGCATAGGCAACAACAACTGAGAGATTATTATCAAAGAAAATGAGGCCACCTGTGGTTGGGTGGGGCTGTGGTAATTAGTGAGGCTGCTATAAATAGCAGCCTGTGGGTTTGGCCATTGTGGAGGATTATCTGATCGTTGTGTTTCGTGACTGCTTTACTGACTTTGACTTTTTGTGTGCTGATTTTTCCCTGCTTTGAAACTAACCCAGAGCAAAGTGTGTTTCACTTTGTGAAAGAAGAAGGACTGTGAATTGCCTCACAGCTGCAAGCTAAGTATCACAGAACTGATAAGGGACTTGTACAAATTACCAGTTTGTTTGGAGACCAGTGCTCTTTGCTATACCAAAGGAGGGCTTAGTTTATGTAAATTTTCATTATAAAGAACATTGTTTTGAATTTTCAAACGTGTGTGTGTCTGAAATTTTTACCTGTGAATTTTTGGGAGGATTCTACAAAAGAGCCCGACAGAACAGTGCATATGCTCTCAATGTACATAAAATAAATATACATTTGTCAAGAATCATGAGGTACAACACTTAATGGTTGTCATGGGGGTCAAATAAGCAACAAGGAAACAATCAATATTAATAAAAATCTTAAGGATACAAGCAACAAATTACAGTCATAAAGTCATAAGTGGGAGGACATGGGTGATAGGAATGATGAGAGAAAACTAGTAGTAATAGTAGTGCAGACTTAGTAAATAGTTTGACAGTGTTGAGAAAATTATTTGTTTTGCAGAGTGATGGCATTCAGGAAAAAATGTTCTTGTGTCTTGGTGTGCAGTGTTCTGTAATGACATTTTGAGAGTAGGAGTCAAAACAGTTTATGTCCAGGATGCGAAGGGCCCATAAATATTTTCACGCCCCTCTTTTTGACTTTCAAATAAACATAGTAAACATCTGTGGTCAAATAGTATTTCACGGTTTGAAAAGTAATTAAAGTCTGTTAGAACCTTAATACCGTGGAGGCAATGGATAAGAGCTCCAATCATTTATTCAAAACAAGAGTTCTTTTATTATTAAAGTAAAATAAACATTGTCTCAGTAGACAAAATAACAGAGTACCTTACATAATGGAGTCTAAGCTAGAACAAAGTATCTAGAGAGACAGCATAAAGAAGGAAATGATGTAGCAGGATATTACATCAAAAGTAGGAGGATCTTTAATAAAGGCACACAAGTTAACTCTTTAATTGCTAAATGTCTCTGAGGCTGGCAATATTCAGCATGACAAGCAGCCCACTATCTCTCAGCACATTATATTCATTTTCACATCATTTCAGGTGCTGAAATAAGATTATACTTGGATTGACAGTGGGGAGGTCAAACAAAGCCAGAACCTCCTTGGATGCTGATGTGGCTTTGCCCCAAACCTACACAGTGCTTTATAAGAAATCATTCATGGGTAACAAGAGTCATGGCATTACCTGCAGAGAATAAGGGCTCGTTTAGATGATGAGATGCATTGTAGACTATTTCCCTTTCTTAGAAATATTATGCAAATTGTCTCCTCCACATTCCACTTCCTCCTTAGAGGATGGGGAAAAAAAGAGTCTCAGTTACAGCAGTCAAGGCTAGATCCAGCCATTTCCCTGATAATGGAAAGCAGTTGGTGACTGCTTTTATTATTCCACCATTGACTTCCTTTAGCCTCTTGATGCACGAACCTGTCATTTAGAGTACTTTCCCCCCTTCTGATAATTATTTGTTAGAAGTCTCATTCACTATCTCTTTCTTTGTAGCTTTCCACAACTCTCCTACTCTCCCTCTCCTCTATGTTAATCCTCATTTACAGCAATTAATCTTGAAGAATAGCCCCTATAGCAATCAGCTGGTATTTCTCATGCGAAGAAGGGCTCATCAGTGTGGCTAAGGAAATGAGCTGCTTTCAGAATGAATTTGGCGACACTCAAAGAATCAGTTGACTCCCAGGCGGTGATTTAGAAAGATGGGCAGCCTGTTCTGATTGTCCCCTATTCCAAGTATTCCTCATCAGCTGGGTTGCTTTTCAGGAATCTTTCCATTTTTGCATATCATAAAGATGTCAGACTTCCAATTTCCAGGTATTTTCTTCTCTCTTGAAAGAGGCTTTTGATTCTCTATTTCATTTTGAGGGAGCTTTGACATTCCTTTGGGGTTCGGTTTTCGAGCTCATTTTGCAAGGTGCGAGGAGTATTTATTGAGTTTCCACCACTGCATTTCTGCCCACCACACTTCTAAGTTTGAAAAAAGGCCCCTAGGGAAGATCCTTTATGATATCTCCCTTTGGGACTTCATCAAAGTATGGGAAACAAGACAACTTTGAATGTCGGAAAAATATTGTGAGCATTTATACACACAACAATTGACTATTTTATAACCAAAGAAAGAAACCAAGAAAATTTCACAAAGTTTTGCTTCACTATTGAAAAAAAAAGTACTTTTTATTGGGTAAGAATTAACAGAGTCCATATTGTGTTGTGGTTAAGACATCAGGCTAGAAACTGGGAGACCATGGGTCAGGAGCGAAATGTTCCCACTTCACTTGTTAAGGCTGCGTGAGGCTCTGCCCACTGGCCTACATGCTGCCATTTGGGTTCTTTTACCCTCTGCGCATGCACAGAACACTTTCTGCATGTGCAGAGGGTAAAATAACCCAAATGGCGGTCTCCGGGTGAGTAGGCAGAACCTTGTATTGCCTTTGTGACCGGCTCTCCAACAACTGACCAGGACAAGTGAACCAGGAGCATTTCACCCTGCCATGCGTTCAAGTCTCACTTTGGGCAGAAAGTTGACAAACCATTTCTGGAAAGCTTTGCAAAACCAACTGCAGAAACTAGTCCAGGCAGTTGCCAAGAGTCAATACTGACTCAAAGGCACCAATTAACAACAAGAAGTTAAAATTAAATGTGACGTTCTTTGGCATGGCATTAATTCATTGTATTATACATTCATTCTGATTATTCATTGGTCCCCACTTTTAATCGTGATATGTACTTTGTTTCTGATTGTATATTATCAAGCTCTATTGTGAACTGCAACATAGGTGATCAGAACAAGGTTAACTTGAATTTTTTATGTATTTACTTTCCTGGGCATTTTTAAGTTCTATGAGCCCACTATCTTATCTCCTTAGGCTATTCCCCATAATGTGTAGTTTTTATAATTGTTCTCTTTCTTTTTGATAGAAGGCTGGCTTCATCTAGAAACAGATACAAAGGATGCATTCTTAACCTGGGCTTCAGGGATTATTTCCTCTTTGTCCTCTAGCAGTCACTAATCCTAGTAGGTTTGTTCCAAAATTATCATTTATCTGTATCATTTCTACCACTGACTTCAAAGTCGATTGTGCAAAGGTTACTTGACGTTATAGCTCAGTTTTAATGGATGGCTTTCAACTATTACAAAGTTTTCTCTACCTCTTATCTCATTTCTATTGTTCTACACCTATCTGGGAAAGGAGTTTCCTTAAAGTGGCATACACAGATTCCATGTCTTTGTAAATTAGAAGGTAATGTTTTCCTTAAAAAACAAACAATCAAACAGAAAAATGTCTATTATTTCATGCATTAGGGAAGAGAGTGTCTATGAGGTGTGGTTCAAAAAGTGACCTTGATGATGTTATCGAAACTCCGCCTGTTCTTTTTTTTAAAGAGGTTCAAGCACACCTTTGTGACCTCCATATTGACTTAACCCCCCCCCCCAAAGGCTGTGCTTACCCCTGCCTGCCTTCCAGTTGGTAGGAAAATTGTCAGAAAGAGTTGTAAAGTGCACAGCTTTATATGAATTGTGATGAGATTCGTTTTAGTCCATGATGACAAGATGAAAGAAAGAGAGAAGAGAGAGGTGGGAGGGAAGGAGGGGGAGAGAAACTGCCATAGCAAAATAATTGTGTGGACTGACAATGCTGGTAGCCTTCAAAAAGACCTTGACCATGTAGCAGAATGGTCTAAAACCTGGCAACTTCAAATCTCCACCACTAAATGCTCTGTCTTACACATTGGTAAAAAGAATCAGAATACTAAATATAAACTTGGAGGAATTGAATTTATTGATAACCCTCACTCTGTCAAAGATCTTGGGGTACTCATATCCAATGACCTAAGTCCTAGAGCCCACTGCAACAACATTGCCAAAAAGGCTTAAAGAGTTGTTAACCTAATCCTTCGCAGCTTCTTCTCTGGTAATTTTGAACTGCTAACAAGAGGTAGAGTGCTGTACTGCAGGCCACTGAAGCTGGCTGTAGATCTGCAGGTGAGCGGTTCAAATCTCATCACCGGCTCAAGGTTGACTCAGCCTTCCATCCTTCCGAGGTGGGTAAAATGAGGACCCGGATTGTGTGGGCAATATGCTGGCTCTGTTAAAAAGTTCTATTGTTAACATGTTGTAAGCCGCCCTGAGTCTAAGGAGGAGGGCAGCAAAGAAATCTAATAAATAAATAAATAAATTTGTCAGATCAATCCTAGAATACAGCTTGCCTGTATGGAACCCACATTGCAGATCTCACATCAACACAATTGAAAGAGTCCAGAAATATTTCACAAGAAGAGTCCTTCATTCCCCTTCTCACAACCAAATACCTTACTCCGCCAGACTTGAAATTCTTGATTTAGACAACTTACAACTCCATTGTCTCTGTTCTGACTTAATTATAGTTCATAAAATCATGTACCAAAATGTCCTATCTGTTAACGACTACTTCACCTTCAACTGCAACAACACATGAGCACGAAATCGATTTAAACTAAATGTCAACCGCTCCAAACTTGACTGCAAAAAATACGACTTCAGCAACAGAGTAATCAACGCCTGGAATGCACTACCAGATTCTGTGGTTTCTACTCCTAACCCCAAAACCTTTAGCCTTAGACTATCTACAATTGACCTCTCCCCCTTTCTAAAAGGTCTGTAAGGGGCGTGCATAAGCGCACCACTGTGCCTACCATCCCTGTCCTATTGTCTTCTTTTGTTACTTTTTATCATTACTTATCTAATGTTTAATTTGTACAAATTATCACCCTATAATTGTTTGACAAAATAAATAAATTGCAATTACAATTACAAATTACTTGGAATGCAAAATAATTTACATAATCAAAATGCTTCCTTCATCCCAAGAAAGTTTTCTAGCACACCAGAAGAACAAGAACTTGACTCTCTCCACTCCCCCACCCCAACAATCACCTTGATGGTGGCAGTGAACCCTTGGCCTATTCCTAATTGAAATGCACCCAACTATATTTGGAAAGAAGTAAAATTATGCCCTATTGACTTCTCTCCTGGTCGTCTACAGCAGTGTTTCCCAACCTTGGCCACTTGAAAATATCTGAACTTCAACTCCCAGCATTCGCTGGCTGGGGAATTCTGGGAGTTGAAGTCCAAATATCTTCAAGTGGCCAAGGTTGGGAAACACTGGTCTACAGAAATGAGCACATAAGCATTTGTCGGTAGATATCAGTTTTTTAAAAGATGACAAATTCTCTCTCTCCCCCCCCCCCCTTTCTTTCCATGGAGAAAGCTTCTTAGAAAGAGCACACAGTGTTACTTGCTCTCATCCACTGTTCATCACTGCCTGGAGTGATCTCTTTGGATAATGGCAGGATTCCTTTCAGACAGTCAGAGAGTGGAATAAGGAGGCATCTTTGTCTGTGTGCTCCCGAGTCACTTTGCTGCTGAACAGGTTTTGACACTCTCCGGCTTCCTGAAGTTCTCAGAGGCCATTGATTTCAGCAAGACTTGTTTGCAACACAGAATGCCATCTGAGGGAAAATGGAAGGGAGGGAAGTGTCATTTCTCTTCCCCCCACCACACTCCCGCCTTCCTTTGCATCCTGAAAGGAAAGATTGTGAATTGATTGTTCTCAAATTGCTGGCAATTTAGTAGGCAATTTTCTATAAAAGTGTTAAATACCTTAAAAAAAGGCAAAGAAAAAAGAAAGGAATTGAACACAAGCATTAAGGAAAAGGCATGTATATTTCAATAAATAAATTACAGTTATTTACTTGTTTCTTTTCTTCCTGGTAGTAAAGATCTGTTCGGAGAGTTGTCATCTGAAGCAAATCAGAAGCTCCTAGTTTCTGACTTGCCAGTGAAGGCAATGCTTCTCAGAGCAAGATTTTCCACCAATTCCCTTTCCTACTTAGGCAGAGAAACCAGTTGAATACCAACAATTGTTTCTCAATCCCTGAGAGGAGGCAAGAGCAAACCATTTCCAAAACTTTTGCCCAGTCAATTCCATGGATTTATTATTTATTATTATTTTCTTTTTTTAAAAAAATATACTTTATTAGGTTATATAAAAAAAACAGGGAAAGGGGGGATGGGAATACAAAAAAGAGAAGTAGGAGGGGGATGGGGTAAACAGTATTTTTATACAGCAGCTTATATATATTGTTGTATATACATTCCAAATATTTGTCCATATGTAATTATTTTGTATTCAATATTCTTATTTGGAAAATCTTATAACTGTAGTATTTAATAGTCCAAGGGTAACGTGGAAAGGAAAGGTAGTTGGAGGTGGGATAGAAAAGAAAAGAAGAAGGAAAGGAAAGAAGGAGAAAGAAAGAAAAGAGAGAAAAAGAGAGGGGGGTAGTACCTGCAAACTAGCAGGCATATGGATTGTGATGACTTAGTTTGATTATGTTTGTTATTTTTGTTAGTGAGAAGTGTTTGTAAGTTATGATATTAGTAAGTAATTAATAATTATCAAGTGGATTGAACTCAGACAGGGATTGTATTGGTTTTGGTCCGAATTTCTATTGTCTATGTCTTTATTTTGATTTATATTAAGAGATTTTGATTGGTTTTTGTTTTATTGTTTTTATTGTTTTTAAAGTTAGATAACCATCTGAACCATTTATTATTATTTTCATTGTTGTTGTTGTTGTTGTTGTTGTTGTTGTGGATGATGATGATTGTATGCCCTTGTTACAGTAATCAGGAGACCACAGTGCAATTTATTTATTTATTTTATTTTATTTATTTCTTTTGTCCAATACACAATACATATTGAAGAGAATAGACATGAAGTATTATATATAAAGAAAAGATATAAAAGTAGAGGAGAAGATATATGAAAGGAAGAAAATATATATGATATATGAGATAAGGAGAGACAATTGGACAGGGGATGAAAGGCAGGCTAGTGCACTTAAGTACGCCCCTTACTGACCTCTTAGGAACTTGGAGAGGTCAATCGTGGATAGTCTAAGGGAGAAATGTTGGGGGTTAGGGGCAGTGTTCCCTCTAAATTTTTTTGGGGGTGGGCGGAAAAGTATAGTGTCTGAGCGGCAGTCCCTTCGGGACTGGGCGGCACAGAAATAATAAACAAACAAACAAACAAACAAATAAAAAACCCACCCTGTTTTGCCTCAGAGAATTTCAAAATAAAATGCTGTACTGTGTGTCTATAACAGTGAGCTCATAATAGGGCAACTCTATCAATATCAAAATGCCACTTAAATAGTTGAGCTAGTTTCAAACTAGATTTTGATTTTCTTTCTCTCTTCCTTACTCCCATTCTTTTTCTTTCTCTTTTCCTTCCTCTCTTTTTTCTATCTTTTTCTCTCTCTTCCTCTCTCTCTCCTTCCCTCTCACTCTTTCCCTCTCGGCTTCTGGGCAGGTTTGGAAAACTCTGAGTTGATGATGATTTTTAAGTGAGCTATAGCTCACTGCTCAGCTTAGGGGGAACTATGGTTAGGGGTTGACACTACTGAATCCGGTAATGAGCTCCACGCTTCGACAACTCGATTGCTAAAGTGATATTTTTTACAGTCAAGCTTGGAGCGATTAATATTAAGTTTGAATTTGTTTCGTGCTCTTGTGTTATTGCGGTTGAAGCTGAAGTAGTCATTGACAGGCAGGACGTTGCAGCATATGATTACTTAGCAATACTTAGATCGTGTTTTAGGCATCGTAGTTCTAAGCTTTCTAGACCTAGGATTGATAGTCTGCTTTCGTAGGGCATTCTGTTTCGAGTGGAGGAGCGAAGGGCTCTTCTGGTGAAGTATCTTCGGACATTTTCTAGGGTGTTGATGTCTGAGATGTGGTATGGGTTCCAGACAGATGAACTGTATTCAAGGATTGGTCTGGCAAAAGTTTTGTAGAATAGTAGTTTGGTTTGCCAAGATTCTGGCTCTATTGTAGGACACACTTGCACACTTTTTACAAGAGGGTAAGCTGGCTTTGCATCAGAAACAAAGATAAACCAATCTTCCTGCAGCACTATCCAAGGTCCCCTTCCTTCTTGGAGCTGCCTCGCAAGTGGATGCTGCAGCTAGAAAGGATCAAAGCTGTCAGGAATCTGACTTTCCACCCAGAGCACCAACTTGTCTCCCCACCAAAGTGATACCGATCTACCTACTTGCATAGAAGATGCTTTTGAACAATAACACCCTCTCCCTCTAATAGCTATCCACAACCAAAATTGTTTCGTCATTAAAGACAAAATAAAGCTTCCTGAAGAAAATTTGCATAATTGGTAGGGGTTTTTGTCTGTTCTTGTTAGATTAAAATTAGCTGTTGAGGTACAATTTTATTTTTTTCTATATAATATCTTTATTCTTATTAGTTTGGATGTTAGATAGATGGAGTAAATATTGATGGGACAAAAATAGGATTTAGGATGTTTTTATTAATAATTTATATAAAAAGATTATATAAGCATATTGTTAGGCATTGATGATATATCAGTTTATATATATGCTTTTTATACTGGAGAGAAAAATAAAAAATCTATACCTAAAAAAAGGAAAAAATAAAGCTTGAGAAAACTTCCATTTGTTCATGGAGGACTCTTCAAAAATATTTTTGGACTCTCTCAATTGTATTAATGTCTGATATGCAGTGTGGATTCCAGACAGGTGAGTTGTATTCAAGAATTGGTCTAGCAAATATTTTGTATGGTCTAGTTAGCAATAGTCTGCGAGTCTGCGGAGAGGGGCGGCATACAAAGCTAAAGGTGAGTTGTATTCTAGTTAGCAATAGTCTCTGAGTCTGCGGAGAGGGGCGGCATACAAATGTAAATAATAAATAAATAAAAAATAAATAAATAATAAATAAATAAATAAATAAATAAATAAATAAATATAATATAATATTGCCAGAGAAGAAGCTACACAAGATTAGACTGACTATTCTCAGTGCCTTTTTGGCAATATTGTTACAGTGGGCTTTGGCATTTATATGAGTACTTCAAGATCCTTGACAGAATGAGTGTTGTATACAAGATCATGTGATCCAAGCTTGCATTTTGTGTTCTGATTCTTTTTGCCAATGTATAAGACATAGCATTTATTGGTTGAGATTTGAAGTTACCACTTTTTTGTCCATTCTGATACATAGTCAAGGTCTTTTTTGAAGGATAGTAGCATTGTCCTCCTGACATCGTCAGAGAAGAGAATACAGTTGCTTATAATGTTATCACAAAGATCATTATGTAACATATGAAGAGTGTAGGTCTTAGAATGCTGCCTTGAGGGACACCAGTATTGACAGGTGCAGGATTTGATAGAGAACTCTCTATTTTAATCACTTTTTGTCTGTTTGACATGAACATAGTTATCCAATCATGTAGGGATTCCATAATCTCTACATGATGCCATAAGATTTTAGTTTCAGAACTAATTTATCATGTACCACTAAATCAAGGTTTTACAAAACTCTAATTAAATTGCATCTATTGCTTTACCCTGATCAAGTTGTGTAGTCCATATGTTTTTGCAGTGTAGGAATTGCATATTACAAAATATGTTTTTGCAGTGTAGGAATTGCATATTACAAAATATTTTCCCCCCCCAAACCAAATTGTTTGTTAGAGAGTAGGTTGTTAGTTTCTAGATAGAGGGTAATGGATTGGTTTATGATTGATTCCATGACTTCTGATAGATAAATGAATCTGAGTAGGAAAGGGATCTGTGGCTGCTTTCAATACTATCAACTGCTTCCTCCTCTGATTGTGGCTTACCTGAAATACATGGGTTTTACCCTGGTAATACTGTACCAATCCTACTTGTGTTCAAAATCTGCTGCCAGGAGGTTGTGGTTGAATCCCATCCCCTATGGTATTTTACATTCTATATATTTAAGGTACAAATGAGATTGCCAGGAAAAGTTAATTCAGAGCTTTGGGGGTCAGATGATGGCATTAAAAATTAAGTAAATTAGGAGAACCAACTAGGGGTTTTCCTTAAAAAAAAATCAATTTTCTTCAGCTACTTTTTGTTTGTATATACTAATAAGCATTTAAAAAGTTTTGTAATTTGCTTGCAGACATTTCATTACCCAGCTTGGTAACAATGGCAAATTTGAAATGCAAGCCCATCGAAGAACAGCCCATACTAACCAAGTTCCTCCATTACTAAAGTAGCAACTCACTGTCCCATAGAGCAGCCATGTAAAAATATTATTCAAATGAATACAAGTGCTCTGATGCAACCTAGGACACCAGAACATCAGGATAGGAAACAGATTGTCTATTCAACATCTTCCAATAAGATGGTATCCACCCTACTTTATCAAAAAGTGTCTGACCACTCAATTCACTGCACAACCAATACAAGCTATGAAAGACAGATCAACACTACCATAGATCAAAAACATCTCAGAAAGAGTAACAAACTATTACAACTGCACAGCATCATGTAGTACAAAACCAACTAAAGCATGCCAAAACATTGTAAGTAAATCAAAAGACCCAGTGGCCCAAGAAGAAAAAACAAAACCAGAAGTCTTCTATAACAGAGAGTATAAGGATTGTAATAGCCGTTATCTAGGCAGACAGGCAGAAGACTAGCAGAGCACATCCATGAACACCAAGAAGCAGTCAGAGACACAATGAAAACTTAATCTCACACATGGACAGATTCAATCATTGTTTTAACAGGAAGCTGTGAGCATCCTAGACCAAAGTAAATCCCTAAACTAAGGCATTCCACCAAAACACATATAAACAAACCACATTTACTCACCATTCGGGATCTGCGCATGCGTTGCACTAGCTAAACGCTCCGAAAGAAAGCTCCTATATGTGGAGAAGGAAAAGGAAAAGTTAACCCTCAACAACCCTCTCTAGCTTGGTGAAAGCGGATTGAGAGGAGAGCGAACGGTACAAGCTGTGGAAAAACTTGATTAGAAGGAGTTAAAAGTTGAAGCAAGTAATTGTTTTTAATGTGTTTACGTGGAGAAGCGAGAACAAAGGGAAGATGGCCTCTACTTTGGAGCTGGAGGGAAAGATGGATTCGCTGCTTAAAGCTTTTGCTGACATGGGGAGACTGCTCCAAGATATGAAAAATGAATTATCTGCAGTCGGAGTTGGAATGAAAGAATTGAAAGAACAATCCAAAGCACAAGATCAAAGAATTGGGAAACTGGAGGTGGGAAAATCTCGCCAGGAACTTCGTATCATTAACTTGGAGGACAGACAGCACAGGTCTAATCTTCGCTTGAGAGGTTTCCCCAAAGATTTTGCGGAGAGTAAACAACTTATTCAAGAAATCCTTCAATGGTTCACTGAGAATAAAGTTAAATGTGAGTTGCAAGAATTTGAAAGAGCGCATTGGGCTTTTGGATCCCGCAATTGGGGGGGGACTCAAAGGACATTATTGTAAGGTTTGTTTCAGAAAGGAGAGCTGCTGAAATATTTAAAGAGTTGAAACAGATTTTAAACTTACGTTACAAAGCTTTTCCAATACGCGTTTTAAAAGATTTGTCTGCTGAAACCCTTAAGATGAGAAGCCAGATGAGAGAGGTGTCCTCCCAACTTTATGAAAATGGAATCAGGTTTTCGTGGCGTTATCCTGCTACAATAATTGTGTTTAAAGATTCCAAGGTTTTCCAGGCGAGATCGTTAGAAGAGGGAAGAAAGCTGCTTTTCCAATTGGGGTTAAATCCGGAGGGAGCAACCCAGAGTCAGACATCGGTGGATCGGCCAGATGCAGCAGAAGAAGAGTTGTTTCTCCAACCGTTCCGTGATGCAGGGCAAAGTAAAGGGGAGAAGATTGCAGCACTTCAAAGAGAACTGGCCTCACTCCAGGCAGAGAAGAAAGACGAGCCAAGGGTTACTCGACAGAAGAAAAAATAATAAACTGAACTGACTTGCTAATATGGTATCAAGTTTTTCAACTAATTAATCTTTTTTCTGTACTTCTTTTTTGGTTGTTCTCGCTAGTTAACAAGGGGAGAGGAGGGAAGGAGGGGGGAATCTTTTATTATGTTGTAAAATGGGGAAGAAGGGGGGGCTTTCTGAGGGAACGCAGATCCAGAAGTGCCTCTTAGTAACGGAAGTTTTTTTCGTTGCCTCCCCCTTGGGGGGGAGGTCAGGATAGGGGCACCAGGGTGGGGATTCATTGTAACAAAAAAATTTTTTTCCGGTAGGCTCTGTTTTGTTGGAAGGGGAAATGCATTTAAATTACGTAAATGGGTGATATAGGGTTATTATCGCTGAATGTAAATGGTCTCTCATCACAGAAAAAGCGTTATAGAATCATGAAGCTGGCTAAGGACAGTAAGGCAGATGTTTTATTTTTATCAGAAACTCATAAGGGAAGGGAAAAAACAGACAGATTAGTTACAAATACTGAGTGGCAGAAAGTTTATGAGTCGAGAGGAACGAATAAGGCAAAAGGAGTAGCCATCTTGTTTCACCGAAGAGTGCATTTTCAGTTAAGTAATATTAAAAGGGACAAAGATGGCAGAATGTTATTTATTAAGGGGAAAATAAGAAACAAGTTAGTAACCTTAGCGGTTATTTATGCCCCTAATGTAAATGCAAAACAATTTATAATAAATGTAAAATGGAAACTGGATAATTTTGCGGAAGGTATAGTGATTTTAGCAGGCGATTTTAATTTGGAATTAACAGCAGGGAAGGGGGAAAAGAAAAAGTTACATCTAAATAAAATTAATATGATGGATCTTAATGAAAACGTAGGTAATAGAGATACTTTCTATTCTGCAAGACATAATAAATTTAGCTGTATAGACTAAAGGTAAAGTTTAAGAAAGCGGAAGTAAAAACTATTTGGCTATCAGACCATGCTCCTTTGTTGGCTGTGATAGAGATAGAGGTTTGTAGCAAACAAAGAATTTGGAGGTATAACCCCATTGTCTCAGCAAATGAGGAGAGTAGAATTAAATTACAAAGGGAACTTAATGGATTCTTTTGTATTAATGCAACAGGTGAGATTAAACAAACAATAGTTTGGGATACACATAAAGCAGTAATGAGGGGTAACTGCATTAGTACTGAAGCTTTTATTAGGAAATCCTGGGATATTAAGAGGAATAATTTATTAAAAGAAATAGATTTAATCCAAGAAACTTTAAAAATTACAAGAAATAGAGAATGGAATTTATTATTATTATTTAAGAAAAAGAAATTACAATTACTTGATGAAGAAAGATGGAATAAAATGAAGATGATTATGAAACATAGAATTAGAGGTTGGAGTAACAAATCAATGAAGCAAATGGTACACTATTTGAAAAAAAGAAAAGAGAAATCTTACATCTCTGCTTTAAAAGATAAGGATGGTGTAATAAAATGTAGTAATGTAGAAATGGAAAAAATAATGAGAGATTTTTATGGGGAATTATATAAAAAAGAGTATGTTGTTTCGCAAACCTCAGAGGTTAAAAAGAAATTAAAGGAAGAAGATAGTCAAATGTTAAATGCAAAAATCACAAGTGAGGAGATATTTAGAGTTATCAAGGGATTGAAACCTGCCAAAGCTCCAGGTCCAGATGGTTTTACTGCTGAATATTATAAAGTGTATATGAATGAATTATTACCGCATATGGAGAAATTGTTTAATAATGTAATGGAGACTTTTGAAACTCCACAGACGTGGAAAATGTCAGAAATGATAACGGTCCCAAAACCAGATCGTGATTTAATGGACCCGAGTTCTTATCGCCCCATCAGCCTATTAAATCAGGATTATAAGATATTTATGAAAATATTGGCAAATAGGGTGGAGAATATATTACCAAAAATAATTGGAGAAGATCAATACGGATTTGTGAAAGGAAGGAAAATTTATGAACCAATAAGAAACGTGGTCAATGTTTTACACCATGCTACCAGTACCAAAAGAAAATTAAGTATTTTAAAATTAGATGTCTATAAGGCTTTTGACAAAGTTAACCATGACTATCTATTTCAATTATGTAAAGACTTAAATATGGGAAACATATTTTGTAGAGTTATAGAAACAATATATAAGGATAATGTGGCTCAAATCAGAGTAAATGGCAATAGAACAGAAATGGTTAAAATTCAAAATGGAACTAAGCAGGGTTGCCCACTATCCCCAATGTTATTTGCATTAGCAATTGAGACCTTAGCAAACAAAATTAGAAATGATAAGGAATGGAGAGGCTATCAAATAGGGGAACTTGAATTGAAATTAAACTTATTTGCAGATGATGCTATAGTGATGTCTGAAACCCCAATTGAAATGATGAAAAGAATAATGATACTACTTCAGGAATTTAAAGATCAATCTGGACTTAAGGTTAATATAGACAAATCAGAGATAATATGTTTAAATACTGGCCCTAAAGAGCAAATCGAGATTCAAAAAACTTCAGGACTGAAACTAGGTTGTAAAAAAATGAAATATTTGGGAATTTGGTTATTCAAGAATCCAATAAAAATAGTAACGGCCAATTATAACTTAATATGGAAAAAAATCCAGAAGCAGATTAAAAATTGGAAGGGTAAAAAGTTAGGAAGAATGGCTAAGATTAGGGCCCTTAAGATGATGATAATACCAAAAATGATGTATTTGTTTCAGATTCTACCTGGTAGTTTTCCTGAGGCAAAATTAAGAGAATGGGATAATAGACTAAATTTTTGGATTGAAGGAGATAAAAAACCCAGAATAAGGAAGCATTGGCAGTTTGCACAAGAGAAAGAGGGAGGTTGGGGCAGCCCATCTCTAGTATTATATAGAAATGCATTTCAAATGGAAAGGTTAATGGAGCTACAGTTATGGGGGAAAAAGAAATGGGTAGAATTAGAAAAAGAAATTAATAATATAAATAACAAAGAACTATTATTCAAAAATTGGAGTAGAATTGAAACCAGTACCTTAAGTGATCCTTTTAAAGCATGTTTAGAAATATGGCTCAAATGGCAGAGGATAAGTGGAATAAAGGTATCCAGGCTATCAACGTTACATGTATTGAATATAGGGGATGATGTTAACCTAAGTAGAATTATTAAAATATTAAATAGTAAAGGGATAACGAGAATTGAACAATTATATGAGAAAGATGGAAGAGTTAGTAGAACTAGATTGGAATGGTGGATTGGTAAACAGAAATGGTTGCAGATTAATGCAATATGTACATACTTAAACAAAAGTGAGAATAAAGAAGCCTTCTTACGGGGAGAAAATAGTCTGGAAAAAATAATAAGTGAAAAGATAAATGAAAGTAAAGCACAAGCCGGTAATATATATAGAATGCTATTGCAGATGGAAGAAGAAGTAACAAAAAGTTTAACAAGATGTTGGCAGGATGATTTACAAATAGATGAAAGAGAAATGAAAGAAACAATAGAAAATATATACAAGATTAAAAATACGAGAGTTAGAGAGATGAGAAGAAAAATCTTACATAAATGGTATTATACACCTGTACAAATTGCACACTTCCAGGGGAAAGAGAAGGGCAAATGTTGGCACGAGTGCCAGAAAAAAGGAATTTTTATGCATATGATCTGGGAGTGTGCAGAAATTCAGAAATTCTGGAATGTAGTCCAGAATGAAATTAATAAAATGTTAAACATTAACTGGATTATTACAAAAGAAATAGCAATTTTAATTAAATATAGGGAACTAGGAGAATTTAAGGAAATTAAAACCGCAGCATTGGAAAGTGCTCAAGCGGTGATGGTATTAGGATGGAAAGATTCTACAAAATGGACAGTACAAAATTGGTACTGGTATATGGTGGATCACATACATTTTGAAATTATGGAAATAAGATTAAATAATTTTGATGAAAATAAATTGGAGAAGCTGATGGTGCGATGGAACAAGGTAAAAGACTATATGTTAAGTAGAATCTGTGATGTAAATATGAAAAATAAATTACAATCACTTGAACAATATTTGTTCAAGATAGAGCCAAGGATTAATAGATAGATAAATAAGTAAAAAATTTTGAATCCTCTTGTAGGGGTGGTGGGGGTGAAGGGGTGTGTGTGTTGTTAGGTGACGGGCACATGCACTGTGCACTGTTATATGTTTGTTTTATGTAAACCTATAAAACCAATAAAAATGATTTTAAAAAAATTTTTTACTCACTATTCGAAAGACACAATAAACAAAAAACCCAAAACTCATTCTTATCCAGCAGTCTACAGTCAGATCAGCAAGATTAACACCAGATAAATAATCAAGTTGAGAAAAATGTATTAGTTAAGGAAAAGAGTAAATTATATTCCCACCAATCCTGGAGAGAAAGCTATTGTACATAAACGGGAATAATACTCACTCTTTTTTAAAAAAAATAACTTTTATTAAACATTTTTAACATTAAACCCCCCCACAAATGTTCACCCATTATAGCATTTCCATATTGGTATCAATATCATCAATAACATTCATATTTACATAAATTCTATTTCTGTGGTTCCCTATCCTATATTATACATTCATTTGAATTATAATAATTGTAATTACAATAATAATTACCCACATATACAATATAATCATATTGTCATCAATAACCTATAATTCTTATACAATAATTTTACTCCTATTCTCTACTCCAAACTTGATAATACTCTGATTCATCTCTCTCTTTCAAGTGAGTGAGGAACAAACCTCACTCTTACTAGCAGTAATGTTGTTACTTGTTTTGGTAATGAAATTTCAGCAAGCAAATCACCAAGCTCAGAGAGCATCAAGTTCAACTCTGAGCTACTTATATTTTCTTCTAACAAATATTTAGTTTGCTATTAGCCTGTACTCAGAAATTATCTTAGCTTGGAGGTTAATCTGTGGCAGCAAATCAAGTCAATCTGATTAGATCCAATTAGTATTCACTGTAAAAATCAGTAACCAAACAATTAATCAAATATAAAATATTGAGAAATTTTGGGCAGGGGAACATGTAGTTATTAGAAATCAATTATTGGAGGTTTTGTTTTTGTTTGCTTTTTATATGGAAATAAGGGGAGGGGGGATGAGAAGACCAAGGAAAAACTTTGTGCTCAACATCTAACAACAGTCACTAGATGCCATGAGTTAAGGGATGGCAGATTTATGAGCGTTACTTGTTACCTTAGGCCTGTCATATTTTTCCCCACCTTTATGTTAGTTAATTGCACAGTAACATAAATTAACTTTGGAACACAGGAAAAAAAAATTGGGAACTTTATTTATGAATTTCTTGGATTTCTTTACCTCAAGCCAAACAACTAAATTGCTACTTAGCATAAATTATTTATTGGCCTAGGCTCGATACCATCCAACACCAGCCCCTGGAGGTATGGGAGATATAAAAGATTTAAAGCTTCTGCACAACCACATTGGCGCAGCAGCTGTATTGGGCTTCTCTCCAGAAGGGTCCACTTTATTTTCTGATAAACAAAGGGAGCCTAAATTTCAGAGAAAGGCAGGGGAGCTTTCAAGACAACCAGAGCATTTTGTGTGCATCATATTCTCCCTCTTTTAAGCAAGGTCCTCATGATACTGCCCTGCAATGATGGTTTTAAAAATTATTCTCATTTATTTCCCATGAAAAAATGGTAAGAACCAATGGTAAGACATAATTCTGACTCCAGCTGATGAAATATAGAATGGGCCATTAGTAAGAATTTCCTTTGTTTGTTATCCTTGGTTTGCTGAAAACTGGCTTGATAGCAGTGGATAGAATGTTGATTTTAGAGTCTAGATGTCACTGAATCTTTTAGCGGAATTGAAATTGGAGCTGAGACTGAGTAACTCTGAACTAGTCACTGTACTTCAGCTGAATGTATCTTACAGAAAAATATAGATAAATGTCAGTGATAAAGGAAGACCTATCAATATCATCCCATGCAGCATAGAGAAAGACCAGGAAGAAAACACTGCTTAATAAAAAACATTTAATTAAAAAAAACCCATAATGACATAAATGTAGTGTAATAATAATAATAGTAAATCATTGTGTTGTTTAAAATTGTACAACTTAGAAAAAATGGAAAAATGATACTTACAGGATAAACTCTAGGGAAAAAATCATTTGGGTTTTTTTTAATTTGTTAAAGACTGTACCTAAAGCTATACTTAAATATGCTTACTTCTAAATGTGCATTCTTTTCATTGATGATAGATTTATTCAAATCAGAACTTTTGAGAACTTTGAAATTTAATTTAATTTAATTTATTAGATTTATAAACCGCCCAACTCCTTCCGGATTCTGGAAAACCAGTGAATAGCGAAGTTGTGATTGACACATTTGCTCAAAAGATGCAGATTTGACCAATGTTTTATCAACTATGAATTCTTCAAATATTCTTATTGTAAATTGACATTCTACACCTATTTTTATTAAGAATTTAAATCAGCATTTCAGATAATGTAGACAATTTGATGTAATCAATAAAGCACCAGGCTAAAAACTGGGAGATTGTGAGTTCTAGCTTCACTTGAGGCACAAAGCCAGCTGTGACCTTGAGTCAGCAATTTTCTATGAACCATAGCAAGGAGACAACGGCAAACCACTTGCCAAGACAACTGCACTGCCTTGTTCATGCAGTCACCAGAAGTCAATGTTGACTCAAAGTCCTTCCCTCACAAGGTGATTGAGAGGAAGATAGGCAGATACGTATACAGAAAGACAAACAATTTCAAAAACTAGGTCAGTTTTTATTTTTAAATTTTGTTAGGAGACAGAGCATTAAGTTTGTGAGTATAGTGAATCTTCCCTTGCCATGGGCAAGATTGATAAAAGAAATTAGTCACCAGGAAAAGTGGAGACACCAAGCTTTCTCTAAGAAAGGAAACATGAATAGATACACATAAATATATTCAGCCTTAAAACATTGCCCATCTCAAGTCATCTTTAGAAATTAAGGCAAGTTACAGTACTTTTCCTTTGTCCTTGTATGCTGAGAATTATGGGGAATTCCTCTGCTGTTGTAAGCAGTGTGTGTAATTTACTGATGAGTCTAACGATTGCATTTTTATAATAGAGTAATACAACAGAATCTTCCTGTTGAAATAAAAACCTTATTTTAATTGTGATTAAGATTTACACAAAATTATTACCGTATTTGATCTGACTGAACAATTTAGAAAATGAAAAAGTACAACACTCATTAATGACTTGGGCACTTTTAGAACAGAAACTGAAGGTCCTTTTATTATTAAAATAGGTATGGACTATATAGAGGATGAGAAGTCTTCCTGTCTTCAAAGAAACAAGTAACAGACAAAAAAAGGACTACTAGACCATCAGAAACTCAAATCTCCCAAACATCTTGTTTTGTCATCCTTAACCTTATCTCAATGAGGAAGATAAGGATGACAAAACAAGTTATGTGCTTTGAAACTCATTGAATTTGATACTCAACACATTTTGAGTATCAAAATTTTGTCCTGGTACTCCTTGTTTGTTTGATTCTCAATACAAAGTTAGAACTTGTGACTCACTATTGTTGTGGTTGGCTCTGGGCCAGCTCCTGCTCCAAGGACTGTGGGGGTTGATGTGCGAGAATCCTCACATTATCAGAGGGCGGTTTTACTGCCAACAGCTTTTGAGAGTGAAGCGTCTGTGTCAGGGGAAGATTCTGGAAGTGATGTAGGATCAATGGACGAGGTAATTACAGGCAGCCCATTAGCTAATTACCCCATTAGTGAACCATCATAATCATCCTTAGATTCTGAAGAGGAGATATTCATAGATGCGCGTAGATGCAGGTTTATGACAAGGAAGGAACAACTGTGCAAGTATTATAGGAAATAAGGGAGAACACCTGTGACTGGGGCAATTAGGATAATTGGGCTGCTGATAAATTGCCAGCGTTGTTGCCTCTTGGCATGGGAGTTTATCTGTTTGGAGAGAGAGAGAACTGTATTTTATGTCAGGATTTTAGAAGGGCTCTTTGAACTGTTTCAGGATTTTACCAGGACTCTTGGACTAATTCACAGTTAAGTTTGGCTTGAGGACTCTTGAAGAGGGGGTGGCTGTAACATCTTCACAGCTGTCTTTATCTGTTTTGCTTTTGTTTTGGCTTATCACAGGCTTCAACATTTGTGGTTTGTGGGAGAACACTTTGGCTGATAAAAGTGCATTTTGACCGTATATTTTCTTTGTGATAAACTGCCTTTGTTTACTTTACAAGAGAGTATGTGTTTGAATTTCCACTTCAGACTTAATTGGGGCTTTTAACGTGATGCCCGGTGTAACAAGTATATTATTCCTTATGGGGAAAAATTGGTTGATACTTATCATTCATCACACCTTCTGGAACCAATTAATACTGAGTACCAAGATACCACTGTAAGATAATGGGATAAAGAAAATAATAGAAGCAAGGTGAATCATAGGAAAAGGAATTTTGAGTATATGGGGCAGTGAAAGAAAAAGGTTGAATAAAAAGACTGCCACAAAGGATAAGAGATTTAATTCACAAAGGCCTCTTTTTTTCAACTTTTACTAAATACTAGGCTGTTCCCCAACTTGCGTTCAGGTTTATACTTCTCCAAGTTCCTATCCAGCATTTGTCTCATGTTCACATGCAGAAATCACTCTCCATACCCTAAATTTATTAATTGTAACTTTGTTCACTATTGCTAATTAACATTTGTAGCATAGGAAGCCCATTATATCATTGCTACACATATCAACATCTAAAGCTTGCCTTTGACTTCAGGACGGTGACAAAATAATGATGATGCAAAGTTCTCTAGAAGCACATCTTGTTTAATATTGTGATTATATCTGACATGTCACTGGCATGTACCATCTTATTTCAAATTTTGTGAAAATAATATTTATTCCATGGCAGGAGGAAATCCACCCATGCAGAATAAATAACACCTTCTCAGTGAAAGCATATAATTAGCTGAAGCCCAAGAAATGATAAACATCTTATCTTGTTGAGACTTTCCTTCATGATTTTCAAACCAGAATAATTCTGCAGAGAAAATGGATTCCTTCCTTCCTTCCTTCCTTCCTTCCTTCCTTCCTTCCTTCCTTCCTTCCTTCCTTCCTTCCTTCCTTCCTCCTTCCCTCCCTCCCTCCCTCTCTACCTCCCTCCTCCACCCCACCCTTCTGATCTCCCCCCCTATCTTTCTCTCTATATATAAAATAATAAAATTAAGTAAATTGCAGAGCACTGCAATAATACAGGAAGAATATTATATTTGAAATATATTTCTGTTCTTTGCTGCTTGGAGCAGGACCATCTAAAGCTACATGAGATGGCTACTAACAACAACAGTTTGGACTATTGCATAATTATAGGTGTACACATGAATCTGCACTCATACCACAATAAAATACAGTTGATATCCATGTTCTTAATGATATTTAATCAATCAATCAATCAATCAATCAATCAATCAATCGATCTTTCCTTCCTCCCTTCCTTCTTCCCTTCTTTCCAATTCTACTACAATTTGTGATAGAGTGCGTTGAAGACTGCTTTGCAGAGGGAGCCACAACATATTGTTAATGGGGCAATGGTTATGGCGCAATGGTTAATGGGGCAAATGTTAAAGGGGAAATATCAAAATATTTCCATACAGCTGGGTTGTGGTCACAATAGATTGACCATTGCTCAATATAGCAGTTATTGGATCCATAGACTTGGATCCATTTTAAATGTAATTAGAAATTTTGAAAAGTAGAAATGTAATTTCCCTATAATTCTTTCCTTTCCTTTTATTTTCTTTTCCTATCAAAGCAGAATTTGGTCCTTAGATGCCAATATACATATGCGATGCACCTTGTGCCCTACCTAGGCCATTCCATGCAAAGAGAAATATGTTCATGAAAAGCTAAGACAGCTAAGAGATGGAGGCAAACAAAATTACAAGAAAACACAAAAATCACTTTTTTGAAGGAGGCAATTTATATGTTGGGTAGAAATACAACATATGCTTTACAGCTGGAATAGTGTTCTTTCTAACACTCAAAACTTGCATATGGGTATGTGTTATAGTTTCTGCACTATCCTTGAGTTTAAAACTAGAAGATGAATAGATCTTTTTCTGAGAGAGGAGATGTCAGGGAAGCCTACACTTGCTAATTTCCCCCTATCTAATGCTTCTGAATTTCTTCTTTGTTCACTAATCCTGAGAAAGGTAAAGGAAGGCTCCTGAAAGGCTCCTGATTATAGTCTTTTTACAGAACTCCATTCTTCCCAAACCCAGCAAGGACAAGAAAAGATACCCAACCTCTGCTGCCCCCTTCTCTGTTTGTCTTATAGGTTTCTCTGAAGTAGCAATACCGCTTAGATTTATATACTACTTCACAGTACTTTTACAGCCCTCGGTAAGTGGCTTACAGAGTCAGCATATTGCCCCCAACAATCTGGGTCCTCATTTTACTGACCTTGGAAAGATGGAAGGCTGAGTCAGCCTCGAGCCTGGTGAGATTTGATTTGCCAAATTGCAGTCAGCAGAACTAGACTACAGCACTGCATTCTAACCACTGCACCACCCCAAAGCCCTTTGTATCCTGAGTCCTTCAGGATTGGGAGGCAGAGAAGTCGAATAAATAAGTATGCCAATATCAATATGCAATGGTGACCCTGGCATTTAATTAAACCCCATTTGAAATAGATATTTTGGCAATCTAGGCAATGTGATAATCTGGTTACTTCTATAGCTTGGCTCATCTTCCAATTTTTTTAGGCATGTCCATAAGATGCCAAATTTAGGTTTTTGAACTTCCCACTTATAAGTACAAATTTCAGCTCTAGACATCCCCCACCCTTTTCCCTTAATGTTTTCACCCTGTTTACACAATAAGTAATTTTAATTATATCGGCTTTGTGGGAAAGGATTTATATTGTAATCTCAACTTCTTCAGGGACATCAAACGTTAAATTGTGGTGACAGTACAGGGAAGTGGTTATCCCATCCCTTTGCCAACATCATGCTTCTGCCATTATGAAGAGGACATTCAACCAGTTTCCCACCTACCATTTCCCTCTTTCACTATTTTTTATTTTTATTTTTTATTTTTTGACAAAACTTTTGCCAGACCCATCCTCGAATATAGCTCATCTGTTTGGAACCCATATCGCATCTCAGACATTAACACCCTTGAAAATGTCCAAAGATACTTCACCAGAAGAGCCCTTCACTCTTCCACTCGAAATAGAATACCCTACGAGACTAGACGTTCAATACTGGGCCTAGAAAGCCTAGAACTAAGACGCCTTAAACAAGATCTAAGTATTGTCCACAAGATCATATGCTGTAACATCCTGCCTGTCGGCGACTACTTCAGCTTCAACCACAACAACACAAGAGCACACAACAGATTTAAACTTAATATTAACCACTCCAAACTTGACTGTAAAAAATATGACTTCAATAACCGAGTTGTCGAAGCGTGGAACTCATTATTGGACTCCATAGTGTCATCCCCAACCCCCCAACACTTTACCCTTAGATTATCTACGGTTGACCTATCCAGATTCCTAAAAGGTCTTTAAGGGGCGAGTACAAGTGCACTAGTGTGCCTTCCGTCCCCTGTCCTATTGCTCTCCTATATCTCCTATACCTTTCTTCTATTCCTATATCTCTTCTTCTATTCTTTCATTGATATGTTCTATTACTATACCTTCTTTTCTATTCTTTCTTAGATATATTTTACTATGAGTATCTCCTCTATAACCTTCATCATGTATTTTACTATGTGTATATAGATATATACCCACTAAAACCCTCATTGTGTATTGGACAAAATAAATAAATAAATAAAATAAAATATTATAAAGTATTTGCTATCAGCAAGCTTCGAAGCCTTTGTTTCAAGTAAATTGAGCTTTAAAAATGTGTTGCCTAATTTCTTGCAGCTATTTCTTCTATTACTATTTTTAAATCAAATCGATCCATCTATTTTTTTCTCAATTGATTATTGCAATGATTAATGTAAAGGAAGGTATTATGCAATGTAAACTTTTTGTATAAAAATGCGATAACACATAGGATCCTAAAGTCTAACAAATCCAAATTAAATAGTTGTTAATGCAGGTTTTTATTTTACCTGTTTTCTTTCCTCGTTTGCTTCTCTCCACCTGTCATTTGAACAAAAGATGAAACTTCATTTAGTATGATTTAATTCCAAAGCCTTCCCCTCCAATGGATTTGAATCTACATCCTTCAGTTACATTTTGGTTACATGTATTACTTTGACACAAACTCAGCCTCTTAATGTACATGTGCTTAAATTACTTTCCTTCCTTCCTTTCCCTCCCCTCCCGTCTGCAATTTGAAAGTGCTATATAAATGATAAATAGTACTAGGACATGCCAGGGGAAGAGTGTTTTGTAAGAGGAACATTACATTGTGCTGGATGCACCTGACTGGGGCATTCAGGTTCTATATCTTGCCTCAGATTCTTGTGTCAAACTAGGCAAAACATTGGCCTTCCTAGGATAGTACATCTCCCTCATATTAAGCAGTTATAAATCATTCCATCATGTTTTAGTGGTGTCACTCACTTAACTTCCCCCTCACGTTATTCAATATCATTTTATTCAAGGCATAGGGGATAGGACAGTGATGGCAAACCTATGGCATGGGTGCCACAGATGGCACATGGAGCTGTATAAGCTGGCACATGAGCCGTTGCCCTAGCTCGGCTCCAACATACATGTGTGTGCTGGTCAGCTGATTTTTGGCTCGCACAGAGGCTCTGGGAGGGCATTTTTGGCTTCCAGAGAGCCTCTGGAGGGATGTGGGAGGGCATTTTTACCCTCCTTTGGCTCCAGGGAAGCCTTTGGAGCTTGGGGAGGACAAAACATTAGCCTACTGGGCCCACCAGAAGTTGGAAAATAGGCTGTTTCCAGTCTCCAGAGGTCCTCCGGGGGGTAGGGGAAGCTGTTTTTGCCCTTCCCGGGCATTGAATTATGGTTGTGGGCATTCATGCATGTATGATAGCATGCACGCATGCTCTTTCGGCACCTGAGGAAAAAAGGTTTGCCATCACTGGGATAGGGTCTTCCTGTCAAGATTGCTTTCCTTGGTAGGACATAAGAATGACCCTACATTCCCTGGCCAAAGGCTTGCTTGGCGTGCTTTTCCTAACAGCTAGGGGGTTGAAGACCACATGGAAAAACCTAAATGGAAGTGTGGGACATTTTTATTCATTTATTTAGAAAATGTAGATGGATGCCCAACCCACACACGATCACTCTGAGTAGCTAACAGAAGAAACAAACTGCAATATAAAACCCAATAAATTTCACAAATGTTATTTTATTATTATTATTATTTTATTATTATTTATTAGATTTGTATGCCATTCCTCTCTGAGGACTTGGAGTGGCTCACAACAAGAAACAGTACAAATCCAATACTTAAAACAATTAAAAACCCTTAATATAAAAACAATCAGACTTCTCATACAGACCATACATAAAGCAGAAATGGCCCAGGGGAATCAATTTCCCCATGCCTGATGACAGAAGTGGGTTTTGAGAAGTTTACGAAAGCCAAGGAGGGTGGGGGCAGTCCTAATCTCCAGGGGGAGTTGATTCCAGAGGGGGGGGCACCACAGAGAAGGCAGCAGCAATCAAACAAACCATTTGACGAACCCCCTATTTCCCTATGTCTCCAGGCATTGAATTATGGTTGTGGGCAAAACCATGTCTTTGGGGTCTTTCAATGGAATTTTAGAATATTTTGAAGGACAATCTTCTCTCTGCACGGATGGCATTCCTCATGGAGGGAGTCTCCATGTAGAAAGCCTTTCTTCTTGGTTCCACATGATGTACCTCCTTAATAATGGGAAACACAGTGTGCTGGGTAGATCTGTCTGTCTGTCTGTCTGTCTGTCTGTCTGTCTGTCTGTCTGTCTGTCTGTCTGTCTGTCTGTCTGTCTGTCTGTCTATCTATCTATCTATCTATCTATCTATCTATCTATCTATCTATCTATCTATCTATCTATCTATCTATCTTGTTGTGAGCCGCCCCGAGTCTTCGGAGAGGGGCGGCATACAAATCTAATAAATTATTATTATTATTATTATTATTATTATTATTATTATTATCATCATCATCATCATCATCATCATTATTATTATTATTATTATCTACCTACCTACCTACCTACCTACTTACCTACCTATCATCTATCTGTCTGTCTGTCTGTCTCTCTGTCTGTCTCTCTGTCTCTCTCTGTCTCTCTCTCTCTCTCTCTCTCTCTCTATCTATCTATCTATCTATCTATCTATCTATCTATCTATCTATCTATCTATCTATTATCTGGGGGGTTGGGGTGGCTCAATGGCTAAGACCCTGAACTTGTCGATCAGAAAGATCAGCAGTTTGGCGGTTCAAATCCCTAGTGACACATAACAAAGTGAGCTCCCGTTACTTGTTCCTGCTTCTGCCAATCTAGCAATTCGAAAGCAGATTAAAAATGCAAGTAGAAAAAAAGGGAGCACCTTTGGTGGGAAGGTAGCAGCATCCTGTGTGCCTTTGTCATTTAGTCATGCTGGCCACATGACCATGGAGACATCTTTGGACAGCACTGGCTCTTTGGCTTTGAAACGGTGATAAGCATCGCCCCCTAGAGTTGGGATTGACTAGCACATATGTGCGAGGGGAATCTTTACCTCTCTCTCTCTCTCTCTCGCCCACCCATCTAACATTTAATAGATCTATATATCTATCTAATATTTAAATTAAATTAATTTATTATTATTAATTAACTTGTGGCTTTTTAAGTTGAATAGCATTCAGAGCAAATGACCAGCATGACAATAAAGGGAATATATCATGAAGTAAAAATTATGAGGTAAAAGGACTGCTTGCATGTTAATGCTGAGGGAATATGCTTCACCCTCTAGCTGTTTTGGGGTCATTTTGGTTTCATGCTAGGAACTATGGCTGGGCTAGGACATTTTTGAGAGCAAAAAGGTACCTCTGGTCTGCATTGCTATTCTTTCTACTCCATCTTTATCACAGATCTCTGATCTGAATGGAGGAGAATTAAATCAGAATAGATTGTTAAGATCCTTCAACTCTTTTGGCAGAGTAAAATAAGCCTTGACTTACTTCCACAGCTAGGACGAGGATCGCCATTGCTTGGCAAGGCACTTGTTAAATGAGATGTACCTGATTTTAAGACCTCTTTATGGTTTAAGCAACTTACTGAAGCTGTAAAATGAATTCATGTTATGTGAATCTGGATTAATGTTCCCCATTGTCTTTGTTGCAAGATTTGTGAGGAAAAAAGTGAGTCATTTTTATCATTATCATTTTTATCAGTGCTGTCACAACTTTAAATGGTCATTAAGTAAATGATTGTAAGTCAAGGACAACCTGTGGTGAGATGATAATGATGCTTGGATTTGTTTTTATTGGAGCTTATAAAGTTATTCATGTGTTCCTAGAGCACTTGGCTGTCTAATTTTGCTTCATAGGTGTCCCTGCTTTATATATTCTCTCTCTTTCTTCAGGCTTTTAAATGATTGGAAGTGGTCTCCTTCAGGCATCCTTATGTTTATGGTTTTTATTTTTAGTAGTATTGGTCTTGACAGCTGAAGCATTTATCAGAGCATGGAAACTCAAACAGAGCTGAGCTTTTGAACATTCCCAAATACCTTCCTTTATCTGTGTCCATGCTGACTTTGGGAATTATTTACTACCTTACTTAGTTGGCTTTGGCTTTTATCACAGTTTATTTATCTAATAGGCTTTTTTATTATTATTATTATTATTATTATTATTATTATTATTATTATTATTATTGTCAGTACAACACAGCAAATGAGATCACTATGCTGGATTTCGTATTTCATCACCAGTCGGGCGCTTCCCAAGCACCTAGGACTGCGTGATGTAGCGGCAAATTATGTTTGCCGATCCCAGTAAAGCGGCCTTTTGCAATTGACAGATGGAGATTTTGTCAATTCCGATGGTTTTCAAATGTCTGCTGAAATCCTTTGGCACTGCGCCCAGCGTGCCAAGTACCATTGGGACCACTTTCACTGGCTTATGCCAGAGTCGTTGCAGCTCGATTTTTAGATCTTCGTATTTCACTAATTTCTCTAGCTGCTTCTCCTCAATTCTGCTGTCTCCTGGGATTGCGATGTCGATGATCAATACTTTCTTATTCTCCACGATCACAATGTCTGGTGTGTTATGCTTCAGAATTCGGTCAGTCTGAAGTCGGAAGTCCCACAGTAGTTTTGCTTGCTCATTTTCGACCACTTTTTCAGGCTTATGATCCCACCGGTTCTTTGCTACTGGTAAATGGTACTTCCGGCACAAGTTCCAGTGGATCATCTGTGCCACAGCATCATGTCTATGCTTGTAGTCAGTCTGTGCAATCTTTTTGCAGCAGCTGAGTATGTGATCGATCGATGATGATGATGATGATTATTATTATTATTTATTAGATTTGTATGCCGCCCCTCTCCTAAGACTCGGAGCGGCTAGAATAGGCCAACTAATAAATAACCAAACAATGACTCTATAAGCAGCATCACACACAGCAGGGCCTTCCTCAACAACTTTGCTTGATTGTCTATTGTCTTAGCAGGTGAAAAGTCTTTCCTGAATAACTAATCTGATGCACAAGGCATTACCTCATTATGCAGAATGGCAGCTAACTAACAAATCCTACTAAACTGGAAATGGAAACTGATAGCAGCATCTCCCACTCATTATTAATCAATACATTTAGAATGTTGGGATGCCATTTTTTTCTTTATATCATTCTCCTATTGAATTAGAAGAGCAACAGCAAATGATATTCACAGAGTCTGGTGCAATACAGATCAAGCTGATAGTATGGAAAAATCTTAACTGCATAAAGGCGATCTAAAGCATTGGAGCAGATTTTCAAGTAGAAGGAAATGAGGAATGAAAATAATCCTTCCCAATTTGCTTCTTTTCCTGACAAGAAATATACTGGGTGTTGATGAACAAACATTTCAGAAGAAGTTCAGAAGAGTGAAAGGTAGACCCTGACTTGTTAGTTCCTCTCTGCATATATATCTTCTCCAAACTTGCTGGATCGAACTAAACTGCAGCCACAAAGGATGACTTGCAGTTTTGAATAGGTTGCAAAATACATATGTCTCATTATCTAAAAAAGTCTGTTGGTACATTCAACTACTAATTATTAGTGAATATATGTATATGGGAGACTGAGATTTCCTCTCTTCAGATACTGTAAGTATATTATTGAATTACACCTGGAAACTGGATACAGATAAGAAATATTTCCCCAGAGTTGGCTTGTAGATGCAAAATGAGGTACGGATTGCCTCTTTATAGTGTGTGTGTGTGGGTGTGGGTGTGAGAGAAACTTTGGTAACAAATTTAGTTTTAAACTTGATTTTTAATAATATGGAATAATTCTGTATTGTGTAATAATTAGCAGCGATGTAGCCATTCGTTTTTAGATGAACATCTGATTCCATTACTTAATCCCTCCATTCACAGGGAATGATGAATGATATTTTTAATCGCTTCCTGTTTCTCTAAAACAACATATGAAAACCAAGGACATGAAATAATTGGCATAAAATTTTCTTAATTAATTTATCCGACCATGTGAGTAACCAGGATTGGAGTCAGGGGAACCATTTATAATTGAGGAAAAGCAAGTTCTCTTTCAACTTGGTGTCAAAGCAGATAGATATTTGTGATTTTTTTCCCCTTTCATAAAACAATGACAACCACAAATAGAATTAAATTAATTGCAGTGCAGTAGCAATTGTTCGGAGCAGAGTAAAAAGTTCTTGTACATCCTATTCATTCTCATCATATTCTCTAGTGAGACTTTTCAAATCTCCCTGGCAGCTTTCCTCATTTTAGATTGTAGCAGTAATCAACCACATTAAGCAATTCATTAAACAACAGCCCCATTGACCGCAGGGAGTACTGCTGCTAACATTCATCAGGCAACTAGTAACTCTATTGAAACAAGTATAGAGTTTTTGTCTAACTGGTTTGGTATACAGACTTCATTGTATGGGCCTTTTATAAACTGTTTACTTTTAAATCTTGCTTGCAAGAACACAAATTTAAACAAGACTGGAAATGGGAAATAGAAGGATGTGAAGGCTTGGAGAGGGGGCAAAATGGGGAGATAGTTTCCCCAAAGCTTTCTTGTTTTATTTTCCACTCTCACTGACATATTGGGGGAAAATAATTTGGAAAGGGATAAGACAATACAAACCCCAAGGCAATGCTTTCCTTTAAAACCATGGAAGGTCTTAAGCATAAAATGTATCAGGAAAGACTTAATGAACTCAATCTGTATAGTCTGGAGGACAGAAGGAAAAGGGGGGACATGATCGAAACATTTAAATGTGTTAAAGGGTTAAATAAGGTTCAGGAGGGAAGTGTTTTTAATAGGAAAGTGAACACAAGAACAAGGGGACACAATCTGAAGTTAGTTGGGGGACAGATCAAAAGCAACGTGAGAAAATATTATTTTACTGAAAGAGTAGTAGATCCTTGGAATAAACTTCCAGCAGACGTGGTTGGTAAATCCACAGTAACTGAATTTAAACATGCCTGGGATAAACATATATCCATTGTAAGATAAAATACAGGAAATAGTATAAGGGTAGACTAGATGGACCATGAGGTCTTTTTCTGCCGTCAGTCTTCTATGTTTCTATCATGAATGCAGAATCAAAATCACATGAAGTATTAATACTATTTTATAAAGCCTTAGTAAGACCATACCTGGAATATTGCTTCCAGTTTTGTTCACCATATTACAAAGCTGAGACTTTGGCAAACGTGCAAAGAAGAGCAAATAAGATGATCAATGGCCTGGTGACTTAAACATATGAAGAACAGTTGCAGGATTTGTGTTTGGCTAGTCTCAATAAAGGTAGGACCAGGGGGGACATGATAGCAGCAGTCCAGCATTTGAGAGGCTGCCACAAAGAAGAGAGGGTCAACTTATTTTCCAAAGCACCAGGAGGCCAGACAAGAAACAATGGATGGAAATTAACAAAGGAGAGAAGCAACCTGGAATTAAGGAGAAACTTCCTAATAATGAGGACAATTGACCAATGGAATTACTTGCCTTCAGAAGTTGCAGGTACTTCATCACTGGAGGTGTGTTTTTTTTTTTTTTTTAAAAAGACTGAGTAGCCACCTATCTGAAATAGTATAGGGCAGGGGTCCCCAAACTAGGCAACTTTAAGACTTGTGGACTTCAATTCTCAGAATTCTCCAGCCAGCATAGCTGACTGGAGAATTCTGGGAGTTGAAGTCCACAAGTCTTAAAGTTGTCAAGTTTGGAGACCTCTGGTATAGGGTGTCCAGCTGGAGCAGGGGGCTGGACTAGAATACCTCCAATGTCTCTGCCAGCTCTATTTTGATTGAAAGATAAGCTGCTGTTATGCTTGTTCCTTATTTGACTTAAACAGATAAAATTAAGAAATCTGAATTCCACACGTTATGATTCCATCTGTAATAAAATTTGAAAGCATTTTGAAGCAAGCCAAATTAGTAAAATGCGATTATTGTATGGCTAAATTATCCCTTTGGATTTAATTAATACATTTCACACATATCAAATTCTTAAAACTACAAAGTGAACTTGCATCAGTAAAGGATGATGGCACAACATGAAAACTTTGCTTACATTAATTTCCCTCTGTGAATTGCTGTTTGTTCCTTTGGCTGCAAAATTTCCTGCTGTATGCATTTATTCCTCCAGAGCACATAGATTACAACTAACTGATGGATTTTTCATGTGTGGTGTGAATTGTTAGAGTAGGCAAACAAATTAGATCTGCATGTCAAAAGGCAAAAATCCGTGTGATTAAAACAGGTCCTCCTTTGTCCTGAGTTGGGAATAATCATATTGGTATGATTAATAAAAAGCAGCCAAGAGAAGGAATTTTATGCTTGAATATATCAAAAGCAGGCCTTAGTCTTCCAGCTAAGAACCTTGACCTCCAATTAGCAAGATCTGATATAGTGCATAGAATCAGCATTCCAGCAAAATGATAAGCCACAAAACAGTAGCTCCCATAAGAATGGGCTTGAGGTCAAGACTGGAATCAGCTCAGGGAGCTTTTAGAAGTATAAATGGTAGTGAGAGGAATAATTTCCCAAATGATTATTCTGTCTCCCCTATTTGAAATGTTATCTTCAGTTTCTAACATCTTACTGATTTAAAATTGTAGCTTTTAAAAATACAGTCCATATCCAAAGAAAGGGAGTTGGTACCCACAAGGACTGGGCTTCCCTTATGACTTGGTTTAATTTCTTATGATTTGTCTAATTGAGTGGTAGGCAGTTGAACCTTCATGACTGTGTGTAGTGCTTTAAACTTCTTTGTGTGTGTGTGTGGCTCGCCAAATTTTGTATGATTCAAAATCACTGGTATAGGATCCTACTATACAAAAAAAAAAAAAAGGCTCACCAACAAGGAGAAAGGATCCACGAAATATCCCAGTCCTGTCCACTATGTGATATAGCCAGTAATGGGCAGCCAGATTTTTTACTGCCACACTGTGGGTGTAGCTTATTTTGTGGGTGTAGCTTAATGATCATCATCGTTCAAATGAACTGTTAAGCCCTCAACTTACAACCTAACCAGTGTCGCTCGCTGGGGTGACAATTTGCTTCACATTTCCCGTGCTCTCCTTCCTGAGTCATCCACCCACCTCAGGCTGGGTAGCCAGGTGAATGGGTGCTGCCAGAAGTATAATGCTGGCAGTGCCGCTTCTACCCATGCCTTCTGCTTGCACCTCAGGTGGGAGATGGCCGTGGGAGGCTGGAGGGGAGCCAGGCAAGAGAGAGGGAAGCTCATCCAAGGCCAGGAAGGAGGAAAGAGGAAAAAAGCAATGAGCGCAGCAGCAGCAGCAGCAGCAGCGAAAAAAAGGAGAACTGAGCCAAGACCAATAATCCAGGAAGTGACAGCTGCCGATCAGTTGGAGCTGCGCACACATCTTCATTTCCACCGGTGGAACTGTGTTCCACCCCGTCCTGCCTGCTGCCCAGCCCTGGATATAGCTATGACCACTTTGTTTTATCACTGATTTATGGAAGACTTAGACTCTTCTCCACATTTATTATTATTTATTTATTTATTGGATTTATATGTCGCCCCTCTCTGAGGACTCAGGATGGCTTACAACATATCAAAAAACACAATATACAGTACAAATATCTAAATCCAATTAATTTAGCTAATTAAATTAAAGAAACCCTAATAGCATTTAAACATCATTCATTCCCATTCAGAAACAGACATACTTACACTCGTCATCCAGGGGGCTGGAGTCTAATGGCCCCAAGCCTGGTGACACAAATGAATCTTTAGACTCTTACGGAAGGCCGGGAGGGTGTGGGCAGTATGAATCTCTGAGGGGAGCTGATTCTGGAGGGTGCCCCCCCCCACAGAAAAGCCTCTTCCCCAAGGTCCCACCAAGCAACATTGTCAGGATTCCCAGAATTTCCTGGTTAGGAATTGTGGCATTTGCTTTATGGATGACATCTTTGACATTGATTGATTGATTGATTGGATTTAAATGCCACCCCTCTTCGAGCACTCTGAGGACTTTGAATTCTGAGTAACAGTTGCTGAGGGGGGCAGGGAACCCCTGAACACAGACAGGTTGTCCTGCTTGGAGGGAATAACTAGCCACATGGAACAAGGAGAATCCACCACAAATGTTTTATTGCAGATCAAACTGGTAAATAATATATATGAATTGTATAGTGTAATAAACACATCGCCATTTATTAGAAATAACATTCTAAGTAACTTACAAAAGAGGAGTTATTCTGGATAAATAAGAGTAAGGCAATTGCTCTCCTTTATAGATTTATGTATGTAGCTGACCTGTTCCAGAATCGAATTCATTCTTATAAACCGAAGTATAAACTGGTACCAAGCCTAATATCATACTAGTATTATGAAGTTGAACTATTACTCACAGGCATGTTGCCAAGAAACACCTTCATGAATAGCTAATCTTGAGAAACTGAGCCAGATACTTGGCTGGTTGCAGGGGTGGGCTGCTGCCTGGATGGGGTGAGGGGGGAACGCAGTGGGATAGCAAAAATGGAGCTCCATCCCAGAGCACCCAATTTGCACTGAAAGATGTTGAAAGAAAATGCAGGGCGTCCTGCATAAGCCACGCCCACAGTGTGGTAGTAAAAATTTTGGTAGCCCTTCATTGGTTGGTTGGGAAACAACCAGATTCTTCCAGCAGTGATAGACAAGGCAAGGAAATTGAAAAACCATTTCAAGAATGTCATAATGGCAAAACACTTCCAAGCTGTAATTTTTCTCTCAGAAGCCTGGTTACTTTTCTACATGGCTAAGATCCAGTGTAATAACTGATCAAAGAGATAAATGTATGGATTGTTTCCAAAGCCTGTTTATATCTGAGTGCTCTCAATCCAAGGAAGCTGTAATAGTATACTGTCATGTTTTGCCCTTAAACTATCCTTTTTCAAACTGTGTATATCACCTCAATTCGCAAAAATGGAATTTCTTAGACTCTGGGGAACTGTATATAGCTCATTCATGTGTGTGGTCTGTGAGGTAAACCACAACAAAAAAACCAAAACCAAAAACAACCTACTGGAGGACGGTGAAGAGTAGGGATTTATTATAATTGTTTATCTACTACATTTTACATTGAAATGTGTATGCTGATTCTATTCACTTCCTGTTTTCTTAATATTTTGGAATATGCACCTCCCAGTAGTCAATTTCCCCTTCTGATGAGTCTTCTTTAATATTAACTATGTCACTGATTTGAAGGAATTGGGAATTAATTTGTCTAGAAAATGTGCACAGGCAGTTACTGTAGAAAAAAACCCCTGCTGTTGTATAGGTTATCTACATTATTCCTTACATAATTCCTTCTTGATTTTTTCCCTCAAGAGATTTATGCATGGTAACAATAGACAAATCTATTCCCCCAAATAAAAAAGAAATATTCTCTGCTGTTACTGCTTATTAGCATTTGAAGTTGCTCCTTTTTCTCTCCCTTTACCATTGTAAATAATAGCAGTAGCTGCAAAATTTGTCTAGTGGAATATGACTGCACCTCAAAACAACTATTTGCCTTTCAAAAAGTGACAACTGCCATGAAGTATCTTCTTTTCAAATAAGAATAGGTAGAAATTATACTTTGCAATTTTGCATTACAAATGACTTTCTTTTCAAGTCACCTATTGATGATGGCGGAGGAGAACCAATGAATTAACTTAACAATTGTACTCACAGTCCTAAGCGGGGAAAAATACCTAATTCAGTCCATTCTATTACAGCAGTGCCAGTTGACATCTAAACTGCAGAAAGGCTCAGAAACAATTCTAGTTCTGTTCTATGTAACATCTAAGATGGTGGGGAAGGAAAAGTGCCTCTCATTCCCCCCCCCCCCAAATTAAAGGCTAAGTAGGCTGTGAGTTTACAAAGATAGGCAAAAGTTTATAAAGATAAATGACAGAACTGCTTTATTACCCATATCTTACATTAAAATACCAGAAATGTTGCTGTGAGAAATGTGATAATATATTTATTTACCTATATATATTTAAACTATTTGTTTGCCTGTTCGTTTTAAGTATACCTCTCTGAGTGGATCACAACAATAAAAAAAAAAAATGCTGGGAGCCACAACTATCTTCCTCAGATGAATAGAATAGAATGGAATAGAATAGAATATTCTTTATTGGCCAAGTGTGATTGAACACAATTGAAAAACAATCATTTCATTTCATTTCATTTCATTTTCATTTATTAGATTTGTATGCCGCCCCTCTACGAAGACTCGGGGCTGCTAACAACAATAAAGAAGACAATGTAACAAATCTAATATTAAAAAATAATCTAAAAAAAACCAATTTAAGAGACCAATCATACAAACAAGCATACCATGTATAAATTCTTTAAGCCTAGAGGGAAGGAAAAATTTCAATTCCCCCATGCCTGACGACAGAGGTGGGTTTTAAGGACCTTGTGAAAGGCAAGGAGGATGGGGGCAACTCTGATATCTGGGGGGAGCTGGTTCCAGAGGGTCGGGGCCGCCACAGAGAAGGCTCTTCTCCTGGGTCCCGCCAAATGACATTGTTTAGTCGATGGGACCCGGAGAAGGCCAACTCTGTGGGACCTAACCGGTTGCTGGGATTCGTGCGGCAGAAGGCAGTCCCGGAGATATTCTGGTCCGGTGCCATGAAGGGCTTTATAGGTCATAACCAACACTTTGAATTGTGACCGGAAATTGATCGGCAACCAATGCAGACTGCGGAGTGGTGGTGTAACATGGGCATACCTGGGGAAGCCCATGATTGCTCTCGCAGCTGCATTCTGCACGATCTAAAGTTTCCGAACACTTTTCAAAGGTAGCCCCATGTAGAGAGCATTACAGTAGTCGAACCTCGAGGTGATGAGGGCATGAGTGACTATGAGCAGTGAGTCCCGGTCCAGATAGGGATCTTGCTCTTGAACTTTAATAAGATCCATGGCAGATGCACAAAGTTCATGAAACTAACTTCAGAAAGATGCAGGAGTCAACATTTTCAGATTTGAGAAGGTTGCTCAGACAGGGCTTTTCAAATGGCTTTGCTTACTTGTAAAAAGAGATCCATGGGGAACTGTTCTAATTTGAGTCAGACTGTCGATTTGCCTACCTATGAATCATCAGATAGTGGAGATAGATGGTAGTCCACAGTAAAAAATAATAGTGGCTACATCTTTTTTCCCAACTACCTTACTCCCTATCAATTAATTAAAATCTCTGGAGCATTAATTTTCACTCCCTTGCTTTACTCTTCATAAATTACTTTCAAAAATACAATGCTGAGAAATTTATTCTTCAATTAACATCTTTTCATTTCTTAACCATTATTTATTCTCCATCTATTCTTAACCGATTCATAATATTCACTTGCATTTAAGAATTCTTTACCAATAGTAATTTTAACCACATTAAGAATTAAGAAATTCTGACTTCTATAAGATCTTCTGTATGATCTTGTTTTCCATAAACAAGAACAAAGAATACTAAATACATTTTGCAGGACACCCTCTTATTTCCAAATCTCAGAGGGATTAAAGAATGAGTGAAAAAGGACCAAAATCTAATCATATATATGAATAGTCTATGGCAGAGGTCTTCAAACTTGGCAACTTTAAGACTTGTGAACTGCAGTTTAATGTTTCCAAATGTAAAATAATGCACTTGGGGAAAAGGAATCCTCAATCTGAGTATTGTATTGGCAGTTCAGTGTTGGCAAATACTGAAAAAGAAAAGGATTTAGGGGTAGTGATTTCTGACAGTCTCAAAATGGGTGAACAGTGCAGTCAGGCGGTAGGGAAAGCAAGTAGGAAGCTTGGCTGCATAGCTAGAGGTATAACAAGCAGGAAGAGGGAGATTATGATCCCACTATATAGAATGCTGGTGAGACCACATTTGGAATACTGTGTTCAGTTCTGGAGACCTCACCTACAAAAAGATATTGACAAAATTGAACGGGTCCAAAGACGGGCTACAAGAATGGTGGAAGGTCTTAAGCATAAAACATATCAGGAAAGACTTAATGAACTCAATCTGTATAGTCTGGAGGACAGAAGGAAAAGGGGGGACATGATCGAAACATTTAAATATATTAAAGGGTTAAATAAGGTCCAGGAGGGAAGTGTTTTTAATAGGAAAGTGAACACAAAACAAGGGGACACAATCTGAAGTTAGTTGGGGGAAAGATCAAAAGCAACATGAGAAAATATTATTTTACTGAAAGAGTAGTAGATCCTTGGAACAAACTTCCAGCAGATGTGGTAGATAAATCCACAGTAACTGAATTTAAACATGCCTGGGATAAACATATATCCATCCTAAGATAAAATACAGAAAGTAGTATAAGGGCAGACTAGATGGACCATGAGGTCTTTTTCTGCCGTCAGACTTCTATGTTTCTATGTTTCTAACTCCCAGAATTCTCCAGCCAGCATAGCTATCACCAAGTCTTAAAGTTACCAAGTATGAAGACCTCTGGTCTATGAAGAAAGAGGAAAAGCAAAGGTATGCTAATACTAGTTTTTAAACACTAATAAGTTGCTCTACTATCCAAAGTTGGTGGTACTTCAGGACATTTCAAGCTTCAATCAAAGCATTTGATTGTGGGCTGTTTGAACTGAAACAGCTGTTTGGAGCTGTTTGAATTGAAAACTGCAATAATAGAACTAATCTAGAACATTGTGAGGCATCTCTGTAAGCAGGGGTGGGCTGCTGGGGGGCAGGGGGATGCAGTGGGATACTGAAAATGGATTTCCACCCCAGAGCACCCAATTTGCACAGAAAGATAGTGAAAGAAAATGCAGGGCATCCTGCATAAGCCACGCCCACAGTGTGATAGTAAAAATTTTGGTAGCCTTTCACTGTCTGCAAGCATTTGCTATTGGTTATTAAAAACCTGCCTCACCATTTCTTTAGTGGTTGAATATTTATTTTTTGTCACCAAAAAAGTATTTTTGAAATTTTGTCTCTTAGATACCAGATAGCTTCACTGCTATTATGTATAATTGACTTGGGTACATAACATGTTAACATCCATTGATGTTTGCATTGAGTAGAGACAATCACAGTTAGCTATACCATCTGAGGTCTTTCTGTCAGAAATAACAACAAGGTGTTCCAGGGTTCTACATGTCTCCCCCACCCTCCACCAGATATTTCATGAAGCACCTGGACTCACTAACCATTAATGTTGAAAATCAGTGGCTGTGTTTCTTCTCATTTGATATAATAAACCTGTACGTTTTCTGTGGCCCTTGTATTTAGTTTATCAATAAGAAAAGGGTGAGTTAGGTCAGTGTTTCCCAACCTTGGCAACTTGAAGATATTTGGACTTCAACTCCCAGAATTCCCCAGCCAGCGAAAGCTGGCTGGAGAATTCTGGAATTTGAAGTCCAGATATCTTCAAGTTGCCAAGGTTGGGAAACACTGAGTTAGGTAAGCATTTCATTGTGAGACACCTTTTTTCCACAGTGCAGATAACTATTCCTAAATAAGCTGTAATTGTACTTAATGACTTCAATGCTATAACCATAATCTGTTTCCATAGATATAACATCGTTTCTAGATTTCCTAATAACAATGATTATGAATTGTTTCCATACAGTTGGAAAGTTAGTAGCAGAACATAAGGATATTTTTAAAACCTCTCTTGTCACCTTCTCCTCTTAGGCAAGGATAAACAAAAGGGTGAATTTTTTACTCTATACTTCCTGATAAACATGATATTTACAGTCAAAAATAGTGACTTTGTGCATAATCTTCATTTTCTTTTTTCATGGGTGAAATGTTCTTTGGCAAAGGCATTTTCATGGTAATATGAGGAGCACTTGCAAACCAGATTTTGAAGGCTTCCATTAGATCTGGTCTTTATCCCAATATTCTAATGTCTATTTGCTTCTGTTAGATCTGGCCTTTGTTATTGGTAAAGAATTACCAGTAAAAAGATAAAAATGAAATGGTACAATAGATAGCTGCCTGTCTCAGTTAGCTTCTTCTGGATATACTTGCTCCACTTTAGCTTAACAGATTCTATTAAGTATTTTCCATGCTCATTCAAGCTTCAAAACACTGAGAAATTGTGGCTGGAAAGGTCATGCTCTTACAAATATTTTTTACAAAAATACCTTCTTAGGTGAAGCTGTTGCTAAAGAACACAGGTTCTACAAACATATCCTGTAATCAACCATAGGTTAAATTAAGCACGCCAACAATTTAAAACAAAATGCAATGTCCCATTGCTCTTGCAACCTGATACACAAATAACTATTCCTTAACAGATGAGTAAGAAATGGAAAAATAGAACAACCAAGTATGATCTCAGTGAAATCTATCACTGAAACAAAGTTGCCAGAAATTTGTCCATCTGCTGGAGGCACTAATAGCACTAGCTCTTAGACTTATATACCACTTTACAGCTCTCTCTAAGCAGTTTACAGAGTCAACATATTGCGCTCAACAATCTCCCGTCAACTAAACAATGTCATTTGGCGGGGCCCAGGGGAAAAGCCTTCTCTGTGGCAGCCCCGACCCTTTGGAACCAGCTCCCCCCAGAGATCATAATTGCCCCCCACCCTCCTTGCCTTTCTTAAGCTTCTTAAAACCCACCTCTGTCCTCAGGCTTAGGGGAACTGAACTAACCTTTTCCCCCCTAGGCCTATACAATTTACGCATGGTATGTTTGTGTGTATGTTTGGTTTTAATAAGGGTTTTTTAATTATTTTAAACATTAGATTTGTTACATGCTGTTTATTACTGTTGTTAGCCGCCCCGAGTCTATGGAGAGGGGCGACATACAAATCAAATCAAATCAAATCAAATCAGATAGATAGATAGATAGATAGATAGATAGATAGATAGATAAAGAAACAAACAAACAAACAAACAAACAAACAAACAAACAAATAAATCTGGGTCCTCATTTTACTGACCTCAGAAGGCTCAGTTAACCTTGATCTGGTCAGGATCGAACTCCTGGAGTGAACAGTGACTTAGCCTGCAGTGCTACCACAACTCTTAATCATGCTTTGGGGAGGTTCTAGAATGGAGAATGAAACAGTGAAAAACAAAAACAAAAATGCACAATAAGGCTTCATATATTTCCATGAATCTCCCATGCATGTGTTAGTTAATAGAGTTAAAGCAGTGGTGTTATTTGCATTGCGAGCAATCCATACTGGTCTGAGAAGAGGGTTCATAAATTGTGCATATATCTTCTCCAGATCCTTTTTTTCCAATCAGAGGAATGCAAAGGAAATCTGTACATTGCCCTCCTCCTCCTCCTCCTCCTCCTCCTCCTCCTCCTCCTCCTCCTCCTCCTCCTCCTCCTCCTCTCTCACACACATAGACACAAAATCATAAACCTCCTCTGCAGTTTCAGCTTTTATTGCAGCATCCTTGCTTGAAACAATATAAAAACCAATTGGCTTCAAACCAGAGAAGACCTAAATGCTGGAAAGTAAGGATAAATTAAAGTGACAGGGTCTTAGCAGTGGAAATTAGTAGAACTCTTCTAATTGCATGTCTAGTCTGAATGATGGGATACTTAATTCTTACACATCCCAGACAATTGCTTTATACCAACATGAGCTCTGGGAAAAAGGTAGATACCGGATACATATGGACTGCTAGATGGAGTGGAAAAATAAATCAGAGGTTCACACCACAATGTAAAAATATATATTTTCTTTCTTGTTGGGAATATTATGAATAAAGCGCCTTCTGTCCATTTTACTCCCCCCAAAAAGTGACCTTCACATTATTAGGTGAATAAAAATATGACTCGGGACTGTATTTCTTGGAAACGTTAGGCATATAGATTATATTTCAGTAGTTAGTGGACAGATGCCTAAATATGAAGTCTCAAGAGATGCGGCTCAAAAGGACACTGTTATTCTTATAAGGGCTTCAAATAAAAGGCCTCGGAACTAGCATGGGTTCTTTATATCTATTTAACCTCTTGCCCTAAGAAGCAAAGAGCATCTGGTTAAGTGGAGAGTAAAAGCGCAGCTACTTTTCATTATCAAGGTTTACAGCCAGAATGTGCAGAAACCATAGCTGCCAAGTCTGGGTTAAATGCCTGTTGCCTTCACTGCCTGAGGCCATCTAGCGTGTTTAGAAATGATTAAGTACTGCAGCCTAGAGAGGACCTGTCCTGAGCGTTCATCTCTGACTTTCAGCCGAAAGGAGAGGCTGGCAGTGACAGAGGCAGATGGATGAGTCTCATTAGTATGGTGAGGCAGCGAACCAGGCTGTCTTCACAGAGCTGTCTAAAAAGGGAGAGAGAGAGAGCACAAATTAAAATAGGAGCCAAGAAAACCAAGGAGCAAGTGTTTTAACTCTCTGGTACCTGGCATTCTCTGAAGCCATTTATTATTGCTTTCGCCTGGCTGCTAATTTTAAGCTTAGAAGGAAAGAATTTCATGTTTTTCAGCTTCCCCTATTGATTTATGTGAATTGTTAATAACAAAACAAATGGTTAGATGCTTAGCATTGGAGGGCATTTTTTAAAAAATAAGTGTGTTCCCTAGAGTAAATTAGTATCTGCTACTCTGGCTTTTTTTACCTACTCTCTTTCCCATTGTCCTTTGTTTAAGGATTTGTCCCACTCCTCCAAACATGATTCAGTTCTTAGTTTTGTGAACACTCCCCCCCCCCCGGCAAATACCTTGCAAAGATATTGATTAGATTAGATTTATTGCATTTATATGCCGCCCCTCTCCGTAGACTCGGGACGGCTCACAACAATGGTAAACAAAACATACTAACAAATCTAATATTTCACAATCTAAATTACAGTTTTAAGTTAAAAAATCCAAAAGAGTCCCAATATATATAAAACAACAAGCACACAATCAAATCAGATGCGTTATATATGAAGAAAAAATAGACTGAAGATTATCAGAATGTAGATTCAGAAATATACCTTATTCCCAAGCCCTAAGTCATAATGGTTTCCAACAGCTGGATAGTTTTGAGTGTGTCCTTTTGGATTGTAAAATTGTGTTTAGGTTTTTCTCAGCTCCATTTCAAACTCTGCATTCTTCAGAAAAGGAGGAAGAAGGTGCATTCAAAAATAGAGTAGTGGATAGCACCTGTCCGTTCCTTTTAGTTTGGTCTCAAGGTGATCTCCAACCAATTTAAAACGAGTATATAGCATCTGCTAATGATAATGAATACTTTATTACTAACTAGCTGAACTGGTGTGATGGGAGAAAATGTTCATAGGCCTAGGGAACAGAGCTGGCAGAATGTGGCAGTCCAGATTGTTTTGAGGAAGAAAAGAAGGTAGTACATTTGGCTGTGATTAAATCTCATTTAGTTCAAGTACACAAGAGGGAAATGTTTGTTAGATGTATATTTTGCATGCTTTATTCCTTCGTCATTTGTAAATGACTTGGGTGTCTCTGAGGCACCCAAGTATTTTAAAAAAGATTTTTTTTTTTATTATTATTATTATTATTATTATTATTATTATTATTATTATTATTATTATTAAAATTGCTGATAAAGTGTATTATTTTGCAAAGAACAAATCTATCTAGTTTTATATTTCTGATTTATTGAGGCTATATACAAGAATTCCTTTCTAGGTTGTATGTTTTAATTGTATATGTTTAGGAGTGATGGTTATAGAAGCTAGTGCCAGTAGTAAGAAACTTGCAAAATTTTAAACAATAGCTCTTGTGTTTTATAATGTAAAGAATCTAACACTCATGTCTCCTTTTTTTCTCTTTTCACGTGAAAAGGGGAAGAATTAGAATAAAAGCACATGCACCACTAAAGTATCCTTAGGCAAAAACGTTGCAAATTTCAGATGGGACAGATGCTGCAGAGTTGTGGTGAATGAAAAAATAGTATAAATATTTCTCTTTTTGCTGTTTTGGCAGAGAAATACTAATACACTTGTGGTCTTTCCTTTCCCACTCCTTACTTCTTTTTCTTTTGGGGTGAAACTCAACAAAGAGTGAGACAGTTCAACTTTTGCATGTCACTATTTTCACTTTCATGTAACAATGGTAGCATTGTTTCTTCTGTACTAATTAATTTTCATTTAGTTTGAGCTTAACATAGTTTATATCATAACATAGGCTGTACTTCCAAAACCAAATGAGTTACCTTGAACTCTGCAATCAATTCACAGATATCATCTATGTCCAAAGAAATTATTCTTTATGTCCTTTTATTTTACAGTAATTGAAGGGCAAGAGGAAATCCAATATTGGAAATAGTGAGGAAAAACTGTAACTGTTTGAATGGCTTAGAAATCCAGAGTATAGCAGAAAAATTCATAATTTCTGCTATTCCAATGATTTTTTTCATAGTTATATAGTTATAGTCATGCGCAGATGGTGTTTTTACTTCCGCAGCGCTACTTCGCGAAAACCCGATCATTGCTAGGGGTCCTGGAACGGAACCCTCGCAATGATCGGGGGATCACTGTATTCTCTTACTTGCACACAGCATATGCTTTTACAACTTAGCACACAGCGATATAGTATATTCTGCATAGTATATTGCACACAGCAGATATAATATACCATTTAGCACACAGCAGTACAGTACATTATCTCATATTAATAGCAAGCAGCAAAACGTAGCACACAGCTATATAACATGTTCTCTTATTTGCACACAGCAAAGAGCATCAATACTCCAACAACCAACATTACAATGTAAGGCAACAGAACAGATGCAATGCAACAAAGCTCAACAGAACGCAATAGAGAGCAGCACATCTGTCTCCCTCATATGGCTAAATTGCAGCCTAGCCCATAAATGCTACCTAGCTCTTAAAGTAATACTACTATTTTCTCCTAACATGCAATGCTGGTTTATATTCATATATCAAAAACACAACCAATACAGTACGTGGTACTGACAAACTTAAAGAAGTCATTAACGATGAATGTGAAAAGACATTGCCAAAGATGAAGAAGGAGACTAGGGCAAACTGGATGCCAGAACAAACTGAAGATAGTCGAGAAGGAAAAAGAAAAGCCAAAGCCAAGAAAGACAAGAACATTAGGAGGGAACTTCAATAGGCTTCTTAGAAAAGACAAGAATAAATATTACAACAGTAGAGATTTTGAAGATGGAAGTAGACATGAAAAAATAAAGTTTTCAGAAGCAGGTCCCAATCAGTAGGCTTATTAAAAGGACACTAATGGACAGATAGTAACTGATTGGATGAACATCAAGGATGAAAGAGATCTATTGATAACACAGTACAGTAAGATGTCAACACTGTCTATTTACAACAACCAGCACTGTTAGAAAATGAAGTTATATCAGCCCACTGGTCCTTGCCAGCTTGGAAAATTATAGGAATTGATGGAATGTCCATGGAAATGTAGCAAACAACAGAAAACAATAATGGTCTAACCAAATTGTGCCAGCAAATCTAGAGAACAAACAGTAACCAAAGATTAGAGGAGGTTAATCTACATTCCAGTACAAAACACAAGACTTAACAGAGTGTGCAAATTATTGCGCAATATCCTTAATTCCATAGGCTAGCATCTAACATAGATTAGAGTCGTAGATTGGAAAAAAAATAGGAGTTATTCAAGCTGCTTTTAGAAAAGGTTGAGAAACACCAGAAATTATTGCTGATTTGCATGCTTGAGAATGCCAAAGAATGCCAAAAAAGAAGTCAGCTTGTGTTTCATTGATTATAGATAAACCTTTGATTATGTTGATCACAAGTAAGTATTTGGGAATATCACAACATTTCCTTTTCCTCATGTGAAAGCCATGTACTGGTCAGGTAGTCACATTAAAGGCAGAATATAGTGAAACAGATGGGTTCCAGGCTGTCAAAGGAATGACACAAGGGTCCACTTATTTATTCACCCTACATGCTGAATATATATTAAAGGAAGCTGGATTGGAAGAAGATGAGTGTGGTTTTAAAACTGGAAGAAAAAACATCAATAACCTGCATTATGCTGATGGCTCTAGTTTGATAGCCAAAAATGTAAAGGATTTGTGAGCTTTGGTAATAAAAGTCAAGGGGCACAGTGAAAAATTAGGATTGAAATTAAATATAAATACCAAACTTATGACAACTTGCACAGCGACCAGCTTTAGAACTGACAATGAAGAGATCACATGGTAGATAGCTTCTGCCTTTTAGGATTAACTATCAGCAGCAAGGGAAAAAGCAGTAAGAAAATATGTCACATATTAGTATTGGGTATAAAAAAGACTACACAATTCAACCTTAAGCTATATATATATTCTTTTCTATTGGAATTTGGTAGAACAGTCATGAAGCTCTTGGAAAATATATTTAGATGCTGTAATGTTTTATACCTACAAAGTTCAAAATTAATTTAACTATGTTCCTGAGGCATTCTATGGAAGCAAAAATTGGATCCGAAGAAGCAGAAAGAGTATTGATATTATTTGAACTGTTGGAGGAGACTCCTGAGAAAATCATGATGAGCCAATCAACAAATCAACCAAAAGGTCTGACTCAGTGAGGCTACAAATTATTCTTCTTTGGACACATTATAGGAAGACCTAGTCCTGAAAGAGACTCTCATAAAGAAAATCTATGTGGTCAGTAGGAATTGAAAACAACTCTGATGGTACATAAAACACACACACCATGAAGGTATGTAATTTAAGTAATTTCAACATATCTGAAAATAGTTCACACAAGGAAACAATACTATGAGCAGTGTGGTCGGGCAGTAGGAAAAGCAAGTAGGATGCTTGGCTGCATAACTAGAGGTATAACAAGCAGGAAGAGGGAGATTGTGATCCCCTTATATAGAGACCACATTTGGAATACTGTATTCAGTTCTGGAGACCTCACCTACAAAAAGATATTGACAAAATTGAACGGGTCCAAAGACGGGCTACCAAAATGGTGGAAGGTCTATGCATAAAACTTATCAGGAAAAACTTAATGAACTCAATCTGTATAGTCTGGAGGACAGAAGGAAAAGGGGGGACATGATAGAAACATTTAAATATGTTAAAGGGTTAAATAAGGTCCAGGAGGGAAGTGTTTTTAATAGGAAAGTGAACACAAGAACAAGGGCACACAATCTGAAGTTAGTTGGGGGAAAGATCAAAAGCATCATGAGAAAATATTATTTTACTGAAAGAGTAGTAGATCCTTGGAACAAACTTCCAGCAGACGTGGTTGGTAAAATCCACAGTAACTGAATTTAAACATGCCTGGAATAAACATGTATCCATTGTAAGATAAAATACAGGGAATAGTATAAGGACAGACTAGATGGACGATGAGGTCTTTTTCTGCTGTCAGTCTTCTATGTTTCTATGTTTCTATGCTGGATAAACTCTCATTAACTAGTAATGTGGTTGACACTAATTGAGGGTGATTAAGTATACCAGATTCTCACTGAAGTTTGTTAGCTTCCTATATAATGAGAAAGTTGGTATTTTTGACATTTTGCAATTGAATTATATGAGCCTGATTTCTTTCTTGCATTGCATTGAAGATTAGCAGATATATTAAGCAAACACAGACAGGGATAGTAATCAATGAGGGAATGTTATCTTCCCTACTGGAAAGATTATTTACTCAGAAGTGAAAGTTCATGGTCAATAGAGGAGAATATATGTTGCTCAGGATTGAACTGTGGAATCCTTAGTTTGCTTGTTTGTCTGTTGATGCTTCATTACCCAACTAATTATCATGAAAGCCAGTGTGGGAGGGGTTTGGTCCTTGTTGATATACACTAGCTTGTTTTTCCAGTGTTGATGGGGGTGGGTGGGGTTTTCCTTAGTAGTTCCATGAATAGGATATTGTTTGTGTTATGAATCTCTACTTATTTGAGGGTTGACTGCTGAAGACATGTGATCTGGCCTTTTTTCTTCTTAACCTTTTTATTATTTCTTCTGAATGATGTGTAAGTTTGACAACTATACAGGTCTACAGATAGCGGATTTGTCTGAATGTCGAACTCCCCTGATGTTTTTGGCATTAGCTTGGGTTTTTTGGAATTAGTTTATGTTCTGCTGGTGTATCTCAACTGCCCGTAATTACAGGGTAATTAGTCCAGGAAGACACACACCACACAATAAAAGGAAAACCCAAAAGTTTTTATAAACAGAAAAACAGAAACAGCTCCCTTTTTAAATGTCAAAGGGATTTTCTGGTACACACAAGGCACAGGTTAAATGCAGTCCAATTGCTCACCCAATAACTGGGAAATTGAGTCCAATTCTAAAGTCCAGAGAGTCCACACACAATCCTGAACAGCAAAAACCACGATCTTGACAAAACAATGAATCAGATAAACTGCCATGAGGCTAAAACACCAGGCTGCACTTTTATCTGTAGCACTAATTACAGCAGTCCCACCCAACCACAAGTGGCCTCATTTTCTCTTGTAATAATCCTTCAGTTGTTGTCTCCTATGCATCACTCTACATATGCCTGGATGTGTCATTAATTCTTGTTCAGAATCCAGGGATGATACAGATGACTGATCTCCTCCTGGGCTGTCTGCCAAACTCCCCTCTTCCCTGTCACTCACGCTTCCTTGGTCAGAGGAGACTTCGTCGGCAGATTCTACTGGGAGCAAAACAGGCCTGTGGCATGAGGGTGTCTCCCTCACCTCCACCTCCACATTCCTTGAGGCAGGAGCTAGGCCACAGCTAACCACAACAGTTTAGTCAAGGTATTTCCAAGGATCTTCACATTTTTCCAGTTGGAACCAGAGGTAGAATTCAGCAGGTTCTGACCAGTTCTGGAGAACCAGTAGCGGAAGTTTTGAGTTGTTTGGAGAACCAGTAAATACCACCTTTGACTGGTCCTGCCTCCATCTATTCTCTGACTCCTGAGTCCCAGCTGATCGGAAGGAAATGCGGATTTTGCAGTAATCTTCCCCTGGAGTGAGGAGGGAATGGAGATTTTACAGTATCCTTCCCCTGCCATGTCCACCAAGCCACAACATGCCCACAGAACCTGTAGTAAAAAAAAATGCGAATCCATCATTGGTTAGAACACCTTTGACTTTGTCCATATGTTGAAAGATTAATGAGTTTTCATTATGTTTTCTGACTGCTAGTTAATGTTCATGGATGCACTCTAGTTAATGTTCATGGATGCACTCTGTACATGAATATTGTTAAAGTTCTTGCATTGTGTGCTATGGATTACTCCCCTTTTCTTCTTATTTGGTCTTTTGGGTTAATTTAATTTAGTAATTTAATTTAATAATAAAATGTATTGACTCCCCTCACCTCTTACCACAGGGTGGCTACTTAAGATGTTTTGGTGGGCTTTAGTTGGTTTGTATGTTACTGAAAGGCTCTGTGTTTGTCCTTTGGTTGTTTCTGAGACTTTTTTTGATGTAGCCTTGAATAGTCAGAACCTTTTTGACTTTGACTTTATTTTTGATATCCATATGGGTATCCAATTCGTGGGAAAATGTTGCACAGGCAGTATATTTCCTTTTCCTGATGTTTTGGGTTACTACAATCAGTTTCTACTCATTTGAATATTGTTCTTACATAGCTACCCTTGTGGGAGGTTGCTTTATAGACCTACTGCTATTTAATTTTTTATTGAGGTCAATGTAGCAGTCTATTTCACGGCCTCTGTCCACAGACATTTTTCATGGATTGTTATAATTATCCCAAATGGTTTCACACAGCAATTACTTGATATTTGTTCATATCTTTCAGAGACAATACAATGATGAGATAGAAAAAACCTTTGGCTATTTTTCCGCTGTCCATAATTTGCTGTTATTGTAATTTGAATCCATGGCTTTTGAAAAGCCATGGATTTCCCCTGTTCCACTAACATGGAATGTGATGTTGCCACATTGCTTCATGTTCATTACCTTTGAACATTTTAGTAACTTACTGTAATGCTGGAGAAATTAATATTAGCTTCCCTAAGCCTCCAGTTATATCTTTGCAGCACTGCACACTGAGACAAAATACAGTGGCTTCACACTTTTTCAAATTTTCCTGTCAACATTTTTTGCAAAAATTTGTGTTGTTCAAAAAACTAGGCTGTGAGATCTTCTCTATCCTCTTTTGGATAAGGATAGGTAAAACAACAGTCCTTTTTGCAAGCTTTCTTATTAGGTTTTGATGTGTTTTGGTGCTTTCAAATGAATCCTATCAGTCCAAAACAAAAGGAGGAGGAGGAGGAGGAGAAGGCCTGAGCTTTGTCATATTTTTCCTCCTTTGGGTCTGTAGTAGAAAAAAAGATAAAAAAGATAAAATTAGAAAAAATGGAAGCAACAGATGATTCCAGATGGAAGATTTGTAAGTGCTGAAAACCACTTCTTATTCTCTGTGAAAATATGTTGCAGATAACTATTCATATTTCAGGAAAATTACATGGTCAACTCCTTGTTTTCCCCACCCTCAAACCCTATATGTTAATGGATTTTCCTATTTCCTTTGTTTTCCTTCTTTTGAAGTTTCATTTTTCATGATTTTATGGTTAATAGTATAATTCCAAATTAATGAGAAGTGATTCTCCGCATTTTATCAAAGAACATGAGTTAGACTAATTACAGTGATCCCTCGATTATCGCGGGGGTTACGTTCCAAGACCTCCCGCGATAATCGATTTTCCGTGGTATAGTGGTGCGGAAGTAAAAACACCATCTGCGCATGCACGCCCTTTTTTCCATGGCCGCGCATGCGCAGATGGTGGAGCCGGTGGCTGGGGAGGTGGATTCGCCGCCCCCACCAGCCCGATCTCCCTCCGGTGGCTGGGGAGGTGGATTCGCCGCCCCCACCAGCCCGATCTCCCTCCGGTGGCTGGGGAGGTGGATTCGCCGCCCCCCACCAGCCCTTCCTGCTCTGGGTCAGAGCCGCGGAAACCTTCGGCTCACCGAGGCTGCGTCTGACCCCTTTGTTTTTATTGCAGCAAAGGAGGCGAAGCAAGGCTCCAAGCTCGCCTGCCGCCGCTACGCCTCCGCCGCCTCAGCCACCCCCTCTGCTCTGCAGGGACCTCGCATGCCACGATCTCCCTCTCTCGCCCTCCCCGCGCTTCTCCTCGACGGCGGCCAAGAGGCAGAACCGAACTCTCCCGGGTCCCTCTCTATCCAATCCCCACCACCACACACACACACGCCGCCGCCGCCATCCACCCCGCCGGGTTCCCTGCTTGCTCTTCGCCTTCTCCCGCCTCCGAGGCCCAAGCCGCAACCTTTAGCCGGAGGCGGACCTCGCAACCGATTCCGCACAAGGCACCAGAAACCCTTCCACTCGCGACTCCCCACCCCGATAAATTCACCAAAAAAAGAGAGACCCCTTCAGAGAAACCCGTCCGTACACGCACACAAATGGACAATCCGAAGAAAGGGGAGGGGAAAGAGCTAGACGAGCGAAGAAAGAGAGGAGGGAAAGACACACAGACACACACACACATACACGCACTCCCTCTCTTGCGCTCACACAGACACACTCAGACAGAGAGAGACAGATACACACAGCAGAGAACAGGGCAGGGGAGAAGGAAAACGGGGGGCAAAACAGAGAAGGGGGTGATTTTTTAAAAAAAGAAAAGGAGCACTTACGTAAAGAGAGGCGCTTGGGTTGCTCCTGCTTCCTCCTGGGCATTTTTTCCCCCTTTTCACATTCTCCTTGGTTTAATGGGAGACCAAAGGTGAAAAAAGAAAAGAAAAAAAATCCCCAAAAGAGAGGGACAAGAGGCAGGCACAAAGCGGGGGCACAAGGGGAGCTGCCCGGCAGAGGTTGCTTTTTTTCTTCTCGTGGGCAAGTGGAGGGGGGGAGAGAGAAGGAAAGAGAGAGAAGGAAAGAAAGAGATGAGAGAGGGAGGAAGAGAGTGTGAGAGAGGAAGAAAGAGAGAGAGAAATGATAGAAAAAAGGGGAGGAAAAAAGGGAAATGAGAAAATGATTGAAGCAGAGAATGACAGAAAAGAAAGAGAAAGAGACAGAGAAGTGACTCTTGGTGATGACGTATGACGTCATCGGGTGGGAAAAACCGTGGTATAGCAAAAAAACCGTGGAGTATTTTTTAATTAATATTTTTTGAAAAACCGTGGTATAGCGTTTCGCGAAAATCGAGACCGCGAAAATCGAGGGATCACTGTATTTACTGTTGTATTACATCCCCTTTTAGCATTATCTAGCTATTACTGGAGCAATATAAAATTTGTCCTCATTGTTATATCAACACAATCATGATTAGAATATCCTAGAAAGTGCAAAGTGTACAAAAACTAAGCAGACACAGCCTTGCTCTTTGCTAGAGTTTCTTTGAGTCCATTTCAAAATATTGATTAGACGGTTCCTAGATTGTGTTTTCCTTATTTATGTGAGTAAGGTAATGGCTTCTTCTATCATTATGTTTTACCTACAGGAAGTCCATGTTCAGAGGGAAAAGGTAAACATTTTATCTTCAGTCATTTAGATTCAACAAAATTCGATTCGTAATTCTTTAAAGTTTTACTTTTGCATTTCCCCATTTTAATTCTGAGATATAGCGGCCATTGTCTCAATTTTAACTTAAAATTTCTGACTCTCAAGTGCTAACCTCCGATTAGTCTTTAAAACAAACAGACAAAAAAAAGTTTGGAATAAGTATGGGTTTCATGCTTTTTTAAGTACCAAGAGATAATTATAATAACGATGACAACAATAACAATAATAATAATAGCACAACAATGAGGTATTCTTTGCTTTTTCCAGTGATGATCACAGGATTGAAGTTTTTTCTCAAAATAAAGAAAGCAATTCAGTGGTATCACAATTTAGACTCTGCCCTTTTGTTTGTGCATGCATTGTCCTAAAAATACCATCTGACGTGGAAAACTGAGTCTTTCGGGATTGTGCGGCATAGAAGTCGAAACAAACAAACAAATTTTGATGCTACTTTGTATTATTAAACACCACAGAAGATAGCATTTTAGCTGTTTTACCATCCATCTCCTACTATAGTTTTATGCTGCAATTTCTCAGATTTGTGTGTGAGTGATATGTGGTGGGGTGGGTTGTTGTTGTTGTTTTTTGGCAAACCACCTAAACCCTAGGAAGTTAGTGCTACATGGACTGAGGTGGATGGGGATTTTAATTACTTTCATAATACTTCAGGGATCAGGATCTCCCGTAATTTAGCAGAGATCTGAAAGTGACAAAAACCAGTTACAAAGTGTATGAAGTTAGGGAATAGAAATAGTGGTTTTAGCACTTAGCAATAGCACTCAAGACTTATATACCACTTCACAGTGCTTTACAGCTCTAAATAGTTTGTAGAGTCAGCATATTGCCCCCAACAATCTGGGTCCTTATTTTACCCACCTCGGAAGGATGGAAGGCTGAATCAACCTTGAGCCTGGTGAGACCTGAATTGCCAAACTGCTGGCAGCCAGTGATCAGCAGATGTAGCCTGTAGTACTGCATTCTAACCACTGCGACACCACAGCTCTTATGCTTTTGATGCTCATAAATAAGTGAATATGGTTTTGTGAAAGATAATTCCATTTAAATATATGAATATGATTTTGAATTATGTTACCAAGATTTAGAATGGAGAATTAAATATTTGTTTATACTGTAAAGACAATGTCACCCGGGATATTCATGGATTGAAGATATTATTTACTTTTGTTTAAAAACTATGTTTGAAAACTGTCTTTATATTTTCATTTTCTTTATGGAGGTTTTTGTACCCCTTTTCTTCTTCTATTTTTTTCAGAGAAAGAGAGAGAGAGAGAGAGAGAGAGAGAGAGAGAATATCCTGAAGTACCAAATTCAAAGTGTATTAGAGCTATTTAAGTTTAAGAAATGATTTGGAAGCACTAGTTTGAAATTTATGTAACTCATTACTGCTATTCGTTAAAGAAGTCTCATTCTCCCCCCCACAAACTTGGTGAAAAAGATGTAGTTGCTTTAATAAGTCAATTTATTAAATCAGCTTTATTAGTAATGCAAGTCTTAGGATAGTCATCTCATTTTTCAGGTTTGTAAAGAAATCTGAAAAAAGATGTCTGTTTTAATGTGTAGGATAATGATATTCTTATACAAGTATTGAAACATTTTTCCCAAATATTTTTGAAGATCCACCCTAGTGATTATTCTCTTTTTGTTCTCCTATATTTTATATAGGAAAAATGTGGAGGAAATAAATAGGAGAAATAAAAATGATCAAAGACATCATCCAGACATTGCTGATGTTCTTTGATATAGATACAAGTGTTCAATATGAAGGGCTTATCTTGACATTCCCCAAGTCAATTAGACTTCTTTAAAAGTTGATGAATGAGGCAACTCAAATTCACAAAGTCCTGTCTGAAAGTGCACTGTACCACAAAAATTACAAGTCATAGATAAACTCTTGCTTTCTAACAAACACTTAAGGAGACTGTTAACTCAGATCAGAGGGAACCACATTCTTCTAAAATATTTGCTTCCTAATTGCCAAACAATCCAGGAAAGAATGGAAAAATTTGGGAGAGAATATTTGGGCTGATAACATTTCTCTGGAGGAAAAGGAAGTTTAATATGACTCCTTCACTCTCACAAATTGAAACAAACCCCCTTGTCATGTTTCTTCCTGGCAGGTGTACTGAGAACTACAGACAAGCAGGAAGCTACAAACTTCTCATAAACAGATGAAAAGTTGTTATGGAAGATCCAGTCACTTCCAGGTATCACATTAAATCTTGACATATTTAATCAATGTTCCAATTTCTTGTGTCTCTTTCTTTTGCATGTTCTATGTAAAGAATGAAACCCAGTTCTCTTTGGGGTGGAAGATCCATTTCCACCTGTCTCTTGTTGAAAGATAATACAGTGTTCCCTCGACTTTCGCGGGGGATGCGTTCCGAGACCTCCCGCGAAAGTTGAATTTCCGCAAAGTAGAGATGCAGAAGTAAATATACTATTTTTGGCTATGAACAGTATCTCAAGCCTTCCCTTAACACTTTAAACTTCTAAATTACAATTTCCCATCCCCTTAGCAACCATTTAGATTATTACTCACCATGTTTATTTATTAAAGTTTATTTTAAAAAAATTTATTAAAAGCGGATGAAAGTTTGGCGATGACATATGACGTCACTGGGCGGAAAAACCGTGGTATAGGGAAAAAAACCACGAAGTATTTTTTAATTAATATTTTTGAAAAACCGTGGTATAGAATTTTCGCGAAGTTCGAACCCGCGAAAATCGAGGGAACACTGTATTGTTAAATTTGACCACATGAGAACTAATTTTCATAACAGCTACTCCAATTAGCCAGGTAGATGATATGTCACTGCCATTTGAATTCAAATCAAGCAACTACCAGCTTTTGTTGGACCTGAACTCAACAATCAGAATAAGATCCATTTTAGTGGGCAACCCATGTTGCTTGCAGCATATATTACTGCCAGCTACAAGAGCCAAGTAGCCCTTTTTACCTTGGGGCAATTAATGGCTTGAGTGCACCAATCCCTAAATAATAAGTATTTTTGAATTCTATGAAATGTTATTTCCATATAACTATATAGATTTGCAACCTTATCCAACGGGGCAATTTTTTAAAAGGCCATTTTCCTGAACAACCCTGCCACATACCAATACTGGAACGGTTGAAGACAAAGCAAGAAACCAAACCAGACAAAGGAAATATTGAAGTGATATGAGATTCAGCTTCAAAGCAAAGATGGTTTTGAGAATGTTAAATTTTAACTTGATTTCTCTGTTCAACATGTTTGTGTCCCCCCCCCCTGTGTGCGTATGTGTGTAGGCAGATTCTTTCATAATACAACTACAAACACAGATGTAGGGACAATAGCAAAACTTTCCCAGATGATTTACAAATAAAACTCACTCTCATGCACACATACATTATGAAACTATATGGTTAAACAAACAGGAACTATTTATCAAGTGTGTACCCTAACATAGATAATAATTGCAGCTTGGGAGAAGATATTTACTTGAAAGTTTGAATGAAAAATTATTTTCAGATTTGCGCTTTTTCTCCTTTCATGGACAGTCAATTCCCACTAAAAGTTTGTCCTAAACAGAAGGACAGCCCGTACATTCATAAAGATTACATAGTAATTAATTAGATTTTATTCTCATTGGTCCACGTTAATTGTCACATATCAATTTTTTGCATATATAAATATGCCAAATGTTTTGGGTTGCTTCTTCTCTGGCAGCTTTAATTAGGTTAAAAGAGGACGCACCTTTGTTGCACAGGTTGATCCTATTCTTAATCAAGAATACAAGTTTGCCTTCTAACAGGGAATCTTCATTTGGCAGCCTTCAAATACTAATTAACAAAGGTAACTGTATTAATTGCATTAGCCCACCACATATTTACCAGGAGGCCTGTGTTGCTTATTTGTTAATGCAAATAGTTTTTACGTCTTTTATGAAGTCAGCTTGCTAAAGTCTTTCTAATGCTAAATAGTAATCAATGCATATAAGATGTCTAAGATTTCTGTTGGGAATTCTGCATAATAGATGGATTCTGTCTTTTGAGGAATGTAGGGCCATTTAGTGTAATTATTCCTTAGAGCTGTACCTATCATATTATCAACCACTACAGAGGATAAAGAACACACAATTTGTTTGTTTAAGAACAAAGAGACATAATCATTTCCTTTAGGAGTCATTAAACCATTAAGTTAAATAAAGAGTCATGATCCAATGAAAAACTCCAATTTAAAGTCACTATACTTTTTAGAGCTTCTTCAAAAACTATGCTGCCCTCCCTCCCTCCTTCCCTCCCTCCCCCCCCTCTCCTATTCTTGGAAATGGGAAAGTAAACAGGTAGGGCTCAACAGGGTATAGTTGCTCTCTTCATGAGCTTTGCCCCCAGCCCTATTCTACGGAGGCCACCTCTAGACCCAAGAGGCACTGCTTTCTCCATATTCATTCATGCCTTAATCTTTCTAATAAGACTGCAAACAAGGATCCTGATTAGTGTCAGTTTTGAAGGCATTTTCATACATAGGCAATAGGCTGTCACTAGCCACAGGGAGACCACCCACTCATTTCACATGGACTAACTGGAGCCATCACATTGTACCAAAGGAGGTATAATAGCATTTAATTGGAAGCAATTATGAATAAAAATGTAGGAATTGCATTCCGAGCATTTCAAATCATTTAAAGGCCTTTTGAATTAGGGCAACCTCTGGATAGCTTTGGCTGATTGTGGAAAAATGAAACCCAAATATGAAGTTGGATCTAGTTGATATTTCAATAGGAGACCACTAGGACATCTCAGGATTGTAGAGTAGGCTAGAATTGGAAAAAAGAGAGAGAAGACCCTGAAATAATCTATTACATTGGCAAGAGAACAGCATCAAAGGAACCATGTAGAAACTTAACTATTTCCCAAAGGAATGTTTATATTAATTTTAACCCTCTGCTTTTATTTCAATTTCAGTTCCCTTTGGTTGAGAAGTATGACACTGTTCACTCAGGTTGATGCAACCTTTAGAAAATGGAACAAATAATCAGCTTTAAAAAATAATTCATAGTGTAAATGTAGACCACAGGCATGTTTAGCCATGGGTATGGGGTATAAACAGGGCTATGAATTCTGCTCTCTGATCATTCCTCAGCTATCTACAAGACCGCCTTCTGCCGCACAAATCCCAGCGACCGGTTAGATCCCACATAGTTGGTCTCCTCCGGGTCCCGTCAACTAAACAATGTCGTTTGGCGGGACCCAGGGGAAGAGCCTTTTCTGTGGCTGCTCCGACCCTCTGGAATTAGCTCCTTCCAGATATTAGAACTTCCCTCACCCTCTTTGCCTTTCGTAAACTCCTTAAAACCCACCTCTGTCGTCAAGTGTGGGGGAACGGAAACATCTCCCCCTGCCTATGTAGTTTTTTGTGTATTATATGATTGTATGTATGTTTTTATAAATTGGGGTTTCTTGTTTTTTAAACTTTTTAAATGTATTATTGTTATTTTAGATTCTAACTATTAGATTTGTCATTATATATTGTTTTTATCATTGCTGTAAGCCTCCCCGAGTCTAAGGAGAGGGGCGGCATACAAATCTAATAAATAATAATGATAATGATAATGATAATGATAATGATAATGATAATGATAATGATAATGATAATAATAATAATAATAATAATAATAATAATAATAATAATAATAATAATACAACCTATTGTAATACACAGGGCTTAGATATCATAGGTGTACCTACAAGTGTTCATTATAAATGTTGCTTCCTGAAATGACATTTAGTTCAATGAGGGTAATTTAACATTGTTATTGTTAGTCACAAAGTTTTGTCTGACCCATTGCGACCCCATGGACTTCCTGTCCTCTACCATCTGCTGGAGTCCATTTCAGCTCACACTGACTGCTTCAGTAACTCCATTGAGCCACCTCTGTTGTCCCCTTCTTCTTTTGCCCTCAATCTTTCCTAGCATTAGGCTCTTCTCCAGCGAGCCATTTAACATTAGGGAAAGGCTATTGATGGGCCTAGGATTGTCAGCACTGATCTCAGCTGCCTCACCAGTTCCAGGCAGAAAATTTTCCAGCTCTGCTTTGCGATGCCGGAAACTGAATTCAGAACTTTCTGCACACAAAATCTACCTAGTGATGTTTGCAATGGGGAACGGAGGGAAAAATAGACATGGTAGTGAGATTGTAATGCCACACATTTGTACATACATCAAGGTCATATGCTTCTACAAATGGGTGGGGATTTGATCATACTGCTAAGACAACTAACTAAAACAGAGATGTCAAACTCGCGGGCTACTGGCCAGATGTATCATGTGCTAGCCACGCCCAGCCCCAGTTTAGTGAAGGGGGGGAAAGTCACAATATATCACATGATGAAAATTTTGACACCACTGAACTAGAATGGTTTGAATGCTTTTCATGGACACCATTGACTCCAATCCACTCAATTATGCCCAGAGAGTCACCTGATCTGACAATAGCACTGATTCTAGGTCAATGTGGGGGGAAAAAATGTAAATTCATACTTGAGTAATTTCTTTATCAGCACACACAAAAAAGAAAAGCTTTTTTCTCAAATGTAAGATGTTACAAAAAACAGAGGATGCAGGGGGGGAATCAGAAATAAGCAGGAATCTCAGAATTAAGCCAGTCTCCTGCTTAAAATCATCTGGCTTAAAATGCAGATTATGATCTGATTGCATTTGTTCACGGGTGTCAAAGTTGCATCCAGCACTGACAGGCGTCACCAAGCATTCAGAGACAAAAGAAAAATGGTTTGCTTAGTTTGATTGCTCCAGTTTAAAAACCCATAAATCACAGAAAAAGAAGAATGCCTCAAATCTGTGAAGGGAAAAACCCCCCCCAGACATTTTGAAGTCTTTGCTTCTGTCCGCATCCTATGAATTCTCTGACCTCCACCAGTAGGTTTGGCCTTTATCTGAGCTGTAGCTGTGGACTGACAATAAAGGTGAGTCAGTATCCTTGAATCACTGGTGAAAAAGATGCACCCAATTGCATGGATTTCGTGAGCTCTAACTGGCATTGACTAAGCAAAAGATGAAAGGCCCTATCCAACCGTGCTCGGCTCCATGCACAAAGCCATTAAACAGGAAAGATGCCACTATTCTTTCCTCTAATGACCTCTTGCAAAAAAAAAAACAACTCTACAAGATGAAGAGCAGATCTCTTTGGTGATAAAGGGTTTCCATCCCTCTGGTGCTGAGGGAAATGCAACAGATATGCCAAATCAGATGCTTCATGTCTTATTCTCCTTTACAAAGCCTCAGAAATTGTCAAAATAGTATTCTTACTTGGTATGAACTTCTGCATAGTACCTAACGAAGAGAAAAGCCACATAATACAACATTGTTTGTGCACACATGCATATACAAACACACACGCACACGCACACACAAACCATCCCTCTGTATAAAACAATACATTTTACAGACATAATCTTATCCCGGTGCCACCAAAGGCTGTCCATATCCCGTACAGGGGCAAAAGACAATTGGGCTCTCCAGAATACTACATCATTGTCTCTAATTTTGAATATAAATGGAAACAGAAGCAATGTCAAAGGTGTTCCCTACATACACATATTCTCCCCCTCATCCCCCACCCAAAAAATTACAATTGTTCAGGAATGACAGGTTTTGAGATTCCTTTCCTTGACACAAAAGGAACTCAGGTTTGTCAGCTGCAAAAAGGAGCTGGAAAGAGTCTGACACTTCTGTTTCATTATCTCCTCTATTTCCTGTTGGCATTCATTAAAGTGTCAGCGTTTTGAAGACATTCTGGTACAAATGCACCAAATACATCATAATTATCATTTGTAGTTTAGACATGGAATTCTGCCATGGTCTAGAACATGTGTGGCTGGGAAGCCTATACGGTGAATTATTATTATTTTTTGTCAGTCAGCGTGGTTAGTACTGAGGTAGATGTGCTAATTCACAATCATCCAATGACTGTTTTAAAGTATAGCCTATTCCTCCTAATTGGTGCCTTGATTTGATGATTATATTAAGGCATGGAACCACAGGAATGACTGCTGCTCTCTTGGAAAGCCATCAGTATTAGTGGCTTCCCATGCAGCTTGAGTGATTTTAACCATGTATTATTCAAAATCACTTCAAGTGCATGGAAAGCCACTCATAAACAGCTTGCTGCATAGAGCCAGGTATCACAGGGGCAAATTCACTGTTTTAAATAATTTGGTAGTGGTTGCACATTTTCTTGTCTCTTTTTGTGGATGAATTTTGCTAGTTTGCTGTGATGTTTACATAGGCATCTTGATGTACTTTTAATTAAAAAAGTGAAATCTAAATTAGTTAGAATTGGGAATTTTAAACCTCTTTCTTACCACTCCTTTTTGTTTCTTAAGAGTTTGGGGCAATGAAACTTCAAGCATTTTGAATGATGCGTTCATCCTTAATCTTTTACTTGTGGCGTCCTTGGTAGTCTCTGAGCTTGGTTGATTATTTGTTTGCAGACATTTCATTACCTAACTAGGTAACATCATCACTGCTAGTAAGGGAGGAATTTGTTCCCTAGCTTGACTTGCCAGTATTGGTGGGGTATGGGTTTCTCCTTCAAAGGTGCTTGATTTGGGTATTGTTTTCTATTTGGTTGTTTCTCTGGTGTAAATCTCAGTTTATCTGGGTGTAGGCTGTTAGAGAGGATATGTTCTGATATTGTTCTTTATTGTCTCTTTGTTTTGATTCCTTTCTGTTGTGGTTAGCTCTGGCCCAGCTCCTGCCCCAAGGACTGTGGATGTGGGGGAGACATCCACATGCTGCAGGCCTGTTTCGCCCCCGGTGGAATCTTCTGATGAAGAAGACCAAGAAGACATGAGTGACAGGGAGGAGGAGAGTGGTGCAGACAGCTCAGAAGGAGATCAATTATCTAGCTCCTCCTTGGATTCAGAACAAGAGTTAATGATACAGCCACGCATGCGGAGAGCGATGCATAGGCAACAACAACTGAGATATTATTATCAAAGAAAATGAGGCCACCTGTGGTTGGGTGGGGCTGTGGTAATTAGTGAGGCTGCTATAAATAGCAGCCTGTGGGTTTGGCCATTGTGGAGGATTATCTGATCCTTGTGTTTCGTGACTGCTTTACTGACTTTGACCTTTTGTGTGCTGATTTTTCCCCGCTTTGAAACTAAACCAGGGCAAAGTATGTTTCACTTTGTGAAAGAAGGACTGTGAATTGCCTCACAGCTGCAAGCTATGTATCACAGAACTGATAAGGGACTTGTACAAATTACCAGTTTGTTTGGAGACGAGTGCTCTTTGCTATACCAAAAGAGGGCTTGGTTTAAGTGAATTTTCATTATAAAGAACATTGTTTTGAATTTTCAAACGTGTGTGTGTCTGAAATTTGTACCTGTGAATTTTTGGGAGGAGTCTACCAGAGAGCCCGACAGAACACCTTTCTGTCTTTCTTGTTGTTGTTTCTTTTGAATGGTGTGTAAATGTGGGTTGTCTATGTTTCTATTGATGGCTGATTTGTCTGAATGCCAAACTTTCAGGAATTTCACAGCATTTTTAGTTTTAACTTATTCTAGAATACTCACAGTTTCCCAGCTGAAACTATTCTTGATTCTGGCCATGTGTGGTGAGGCTAAAAAGTTTTCATAGTGTTTTCTGACTGCTAGTAGGTGTTCATGAATGTACTCTGTTTGCCTGTCTGCCTGCATAGAGGCTGTTGTAATTGTAACACTGTGTGTTATAGGTAACTCTTGTTTTTCCTTCTTGGGCTATTGGGTCTTTTGGTTTACTTAAGATGTTAAGTTCATTTGTGTACTATGGTGGTGCTATATAGTTGTTTTTTTTCTGAGTGGTTTTTGATGTGCGGTAGTATTATCCCTTTCATTGTTTGTGCTGGCTGTGCTGCATTGGGTTGAGTGTCACGCTCTATTGATAAAATTGTGTGAGTATCCGCTATATTGAAAGATATTGTATAGGCAGGCAGCCTGTTTCCTTTTTCTGCTGTTCTGGGTTGCTGCAATGCATTTTCATTCATCTGCTGCTCTCTTGGAAAGCCATCAGTATTGCTATACGCCATCACATCAAAAGCAGCTTAGATTCCATAAGGATTACATAGACAACTGTGAATGCAACAGTTTGGTAATATACTTAAAAGCAAACATATTCAGATAGAAACAAAATTGAGAAGAAATGCATGAATGAGATGGTATTAGTAAAGATAATTGTCAGCATACCCTCTCCCCAAAAATTACCTTAATTGATCATCATTCTGAATTCCCTAATCCTTAACAATGAATATCACTATCTGCCAATTACGTCAAGGACTGGCATTTGAGTTCCATTGATCTCAGCATTGTAAAAAAGATATAATCATTTAAGATACATGCCAAATCAGATTACTCATAAAAATATGGCCACATTCCCTGTTCTTTTCTGGAGACAATCATCTGTAGCTTTCCTCATTTGAGGGTGAGATTTAAATTACTAGGCCACTTTGCATACACAATCAAAGGTTTTAACCTGTATTTTTTTGTCATTTATTTTAAAAAAAGAGATACCAGACAGATATGTGTTCTGTGAAGGATTTCTAAAGTTTTAAAATATTGCCCAATGTAAATTGTTCAAAATGAGAAATATAATCTAATTGAGCCCTAATTTACGTCAGTGAAACAACAGTGTGTGCTTTGTGTGACAAATGGGATCAAAAGTGCAGAACGTTCGCTGAATTAGTTTAGAGCCTATTTCTTTTATTTCTTTATAGCTGAAATTATACCTCCAGTTTTCTTTGAAAAAAAGAAAAGAGAAAATTCACAGTAACTTACAGTTGAATAAAACTGATATTCATTGAGCTGGATCCCAGATTGTCTTCTCCTTGTGAGATTGCTAGGTCAGTTCTATTCAGAATTCATTCATTCATTCATTCATTCATTCATTCATTCATTCATTCATTCATTCATTTATTAGATTTGTATGCCGCCCCTCTCCATAGACTCGGGGCGGCTCACAACAATAACAAGAACAATGTAAGAACAAATCTAATAATTTAAAAAATGCTAAAACCCCATTATTAAAAGCAAACATACACACAAACATACCATGTATAAACTGTATAGGCCCGGCTGAGATGTCTCAGTTCCCCCATGCCTGACGACAGAGGTGGGTCTTAAGAGCTTTACGAAAGGCAAGGAGGGTGGGGGCAGTTCTAATCTCTGGGGGGAGCTGGTTCCAAAGGGTCAGGGCTGCCACGGAGAAGGCTTTTCTCCTGGGTCCCGCCAAACTACATTGTTTAGTCGATGGGACCCGGAGAAGGCCAACTTTGTGGGACCTAACCGGTCGCTGGGATTTGCCAGGTAAAATGGAGTGGAAGATGGGTTTTGTCATCAGTTCCTCTAATGTGGTAGAAAGTTATCCAGCCTTCAAAAGCATATTTTCACAACTGAGCTGAATAACGAACTTCAAGAGGTAGGAGGTTGCCTCTCCTTCATTTCATGGAAATACTTGAATGGATACTGTTATGTATCTGGGTAAATAAGAATATGTAAATAGGTTATGTAAATACATGTTTAAACTAGCTCATCTACATGCCCGGCCGCGGATTGGCCGAGCCGTGGGCAGGAAAATCCAAGTGGCTATCAAAGCCACGCCTACGGGAAAAAAGCCCTTTAAAAAGAGAGACCCAAGCCTCGTACCTTGTCTTCTGCCGCAAACTGCAATTAAATGCTTGTTACTTGTTATACCTTACACGAGCCGATTCCTAATAAAGAAGAATCCGGCAACCACCTGTCCTTCCAGTTATTCAGATCTAACAGATACATTCCAAAATACAGTGTTCCCTTGATTTTTGCTGGTTCGAACTTCGTGAATAGCCTATACCATGGTTTTTCAAATAATATTAATTAAAAAATACTTCACAGGTTTTTTTCTATACCATGGTTTTTCCCGCCCAATGATGTCAAACGTCATTGCTAAACTAATAATTTTTGCAAATAAATACCAAAAAATAATAATAAATAATTATGTTTATAAATATCAGGATCACTAAGTGTCTTATTCAATGGTGAATACCAGTAATGATGAGTAAATGGTTGTTAAGGGAATGGGAAATGGTAATTTAGGGGTTTAAAGTGTTAAGGGATGGCTTGTGATACTGTCCATAGCCAAAAATGGTGTATTTACTTTCACATCTCTACTTCGCGGAAATTCAACTTTCGCAGGCGGTCTTGGAACGCATCCCTTGTGAAAATCAAGGGAACACTGTATTCTATGGAGTGGAGTACTGTACATTTATTTCCAAACAGATTCCCTTGGATTTTGGCCAGAAAATATAGCATATAGAATTTTAGAATCTCCAAGAAAATGAAAAGGCAAAAATGGAGGCTTTCAGTGATGTAGTTGAGATCATTTTTACAAACACTTTAGAAGCCTGTTAGGCAGCATGATGAAAAACCTGATAACAGAAACCCAAATTTTGCCCTACACCAGGGGTGTCAAACTTGTGTTGTGAGGGTGGCATCATGTGATGTATAGGGACTATTTCCCCCTTCGGTAAACTGGGCGTGGCAAGCATGTGACGCATTTGACCTGCAAGCTGTGAATTTGACAGCCCTGTCCATGGTGATGCCACCATGACAATGCAAGTTTGACACCTAGATACACACACATTCGCACACACACCAAACTACAATTTACAAGAATTCAAAGAAAAGTTTAAATTTAATATTAAACATTTATTGTTATAGGTTCCCAAAAGATGGCAGTATTGAATCCTAAGAGGCTCTAATGTGTTCTTTAGTCTGTGGTTTTATTTCAGTTTATCTATCTATCTATCTATCTATCTATCTATCTATCTATCTATCTATCTATCTATCTATCTATCTATCTATCTATCTATCTCTACCTACCTACCTACCTACCTACTTATTTATTTATTTATTTATTTATTTATTTATTTATTTATTTATTTATTTATTTATTTATTTATTTATTTATTTATTAGATTTGTATGCCGCCCCTCTCCACAGACTCGGGGCAGCTAACAGCAGTAAAAAAGACAAATATAACAAATCTAATATAAAAAGTAATTTAAAAAACCTCAATTTAAGAGACTAATCATACAAACAGACTTACCATGCATAAATTTTATAAGCCATGGGGAAAGGGAATATCTCAATTCCCCCATGCCTGATGACAGAGGTGGGTTTTAAGGAGCTTACGAAAGGCAAGGAGGGTGGGGGCAACCCTGATATCCAGGGGGAGTTGGTTCCAGAGGTCGGGGCCGCCACAGAGAAGGCTCATCCCCTGGGTCCCACCAACTTACTTACTTACTTGTCAGTATTAGTATAAATATAAACATTAGCAAAGTAGGTACAGGTAAATTAGGCAATAAGACAGTGCCTTTTTGGCAATGTTGTTACAATAGGCTCTGGCGCTTACGGTAGGTCATTAAATATGAGTACTCCAAAGTGTTTGACAGAAGGTCATATCCTCCAAGCTTTTATTTTGTGTTCTGATTGTTTTTGCCGATGTTTAAGACAAAGCATTTATTGGTTGCCAGTTGCCAGTTGTCTGACCGTTCTGATACATGGTCAAGGGCTTTTTGAAGGGTAGCAGTATTTTTTGTGGCGTTAAATTATTTAACATCATTAGCAAAGAGAAGGCAGTTGCTTGTAATATGATCACAGTGGTCTTTTATGTAAAGTATTAATAGTGTTGGTCCTAGAATTCTATATATATTATCAGCAAAAATATGTTGCACATATAGAATATTGTTTGTTGGCTATAAAATTAGCTGCCTAGATCTCCCTATACAGAGAGAGAGAGAGAGAGAGAGAGAGAGAGAGAGAGAGAGAGAGAGAGAGAGAGAGAGAGAGAGAGAGAGAGAGAGAGAGAGAATAAAAAGTGTTGGGACTATGTCTAATTATCAACTGGAAGCAGGGAGTTTTTGCCAGTGGGCTTTAAGCAATGAATAATGACTGAGTTTTTCCTGAGGACTGGGTTTTGCTGGGCCAAACTAATTATATAGATGGTGGATTGGAAAGAACTAATTTGTATGAAGTGGATGACCTGTGACATAAACCAATGAGATCCATGTGAGAAAAGTTGAAGACCTTCCACAATTGAAATTTCCCAGCAAATTTCCCAGCATGCTTTGAGAATGACAGTGAAGAATTTATGAAATTCAACAAAACGTGAGCTCATTATTATAACTGTTTTATTATTATTATATATCAGTCAATTGAAGATCATCACAAAGATTCTGCTGAAAAAAATAAAACAAAGCTTACACCTCACAAACCACACAAGAGGCAATTCAGAAGTTGGATTTCATCTTCTTATTCTACCCATTACATGATCCAGAATTTGCATCATACAACTTCTATCTTTTCCCAAAATCGAAGGAATACTTTCATAGGAATTTGTTTGATAATATTAAGTGGTAGAAAGCTCTTCAGGATCTGGCTGACAGTGTAGAGTTCTTTCATAAGATTTTAAGAAGCTTGTCCATCATTATCAGACATACATAGCAAATTATGTGATGGTTAATTTCAATTTCAATTTCAATTTATTAGATTTGTAAGTTGCCCCTTTCCGAAGACTCAGAGCGGCTCACAACAACGATAAAAACAATATTATACTGGCACAAATCTAATATTAAAAATAACTAAAAACCCTATCATAATTTAAAAAAACCCAAACAGCACATACATACCAAACATAAATTATAAGGAGCCTGGGGAAAAGATGTCTCAAATCCCCCATGCCTGGCGGTATAGGTGGGTCTTAAGTAGTTTACGGAAGACAAAGAGGGTGGGAGCAATTCTAATCTCCTGGGGGAGCTGATTCCAAATGGCCAGGGCCGCCACAGAGAAGGCTCTTTCTCCGAGGCCCGCCAGATGACATTGTTTAGTCGACAGGACCCGGAGAAGGCCAACTCTGTGGGACCTTATTGGTCGCTGGGATTCGTGCGGTAGCAGTCGGTTCCGGAGGTACTCTGGTCCAATGCCATGTAGGCCTTTAAAGGTCATAACCAACACTTTGAATTGTGACCGGAAATTGATCGGCAGCCAATGCGGTTATTTGGAGAAATAATACAAATAAATAAATAAAAATAATAAAAGTTCATTTCAAGGATTATTTTCTTGCTTCATGTATTAAAATATCACTATTTAAACTAAAGTTCTGGAAGTGATGGTATTGCTTTTCACTATATCTCATACCTGATTAATTTTCTTGCCAGATAGGTGAGAGAGATCTTCTGCTTCAGATCCTTTGCTTGATCAAGCAAATCTTTTTTTAATACAAACCACTTCAAATCTTATGAAGGATCAAATTATAAATGATTGCTCTTCCCCCCCCCCCCAAGGACTGAAGTAATACCTGGAGAATTTACAGTGTCCTGAAGATCCAAAGGATGAGAAAATAACATAGGGAAGAGTTTTCAGAACTTATGCAGTCTTATTGAGCAAATACATTTAGACTATTTAAAATGAATGAGCTAGAATGGACATTGGAGGTCTTCTAGTCAAGCCTTCTGCTCAAGCAAGGGAACCAAAAGTCATTTCTTCCCAGTTCTCCTGAACCCGTAGTGATATTGTTTTAAAAAATTTTGGGGAGGGGTTTGCACTGTGCATGCGCTCATGCATGCCCATAAGGCGTGCTCACATGCACTCATGCAGGAGGAATTGAACTGGCAGCAACGTAAATTGGAGCCCACTCCTGAAGAGAACCTATACTATTTCAGATAAGTGACCATCCAGATTTCTTTAAAACATCCAGTGATGGAGTGCTCAGGATTTCTGGAGGCAAGCTGTTTTCACTGGTTAATTGTCCTTGCTTCTTAGGAAGTTTCTCCTTAATTCCAGGTTGCTTCTCTGTTTGATTAGTTTAGATAGAGTGCTGGTGAGACCACATTTGGAATACTGTGTTCAGTTCTGGAGACCTCACCTACAAAAAGATATTGGCAAAATTGAATGGGTCCAAAGACGGGCTACAAGAATGGTAGAAGGTCTTAAGCATAAGACGTATCAGGAAAGACTTAATGAACTCAATCTGTATAGTCTGGAGGACAGAAGGAAAAGGGGGGACCTGATCGAAACATTTAAATATGTTAAAGGGTTAAATAAGGTCCAGGAGGGAAGCGTTTTTAATAGGAAAGTGAACACAAGAACAAGGGGACACAATCTGAGGTTAGTTGGGGGAAAGATCAAAAGCAACATGAGAAAATGTTATTTTACTGAAATAGTAGTAGATCCTTGGAACAAACTTCCATCAGACGTGGTAGATAAATCCACCCTAACTGAATTTAAACATGCCTGGGATAAACATATATCCATCCTAAGATAAAATACAGAAAATAGTATAAGGGCAGACTAGATGGATCATGAGGTCTTTTCTGCCGTCAGACTTCTATGTTTCTATGTTTCTATGTTTCTATGTTTCTATGTTTCTATGTTTCTATGTTTCTATGTTTCTATGTTTCTATGTTTCTATGTTTCTATGTTTCTATGTTTCTATGTTTCTATGTTTCTATGTTTCTATGTTTCTATGTTTCTATGTTTCTATGTTTCTATGTTTCTATGTTTCTATGTTTCTATGTTTCTATGTTTCTATGTTTCTATGTTTATGTAAGTATGTATGTATGTATGTATGTATGCATGTATGTATGTGTGTATGTACAGTATGTATGTACAGTATGTATGTATGTATGTATGTATGTACGTACAGTATGTATGTATGTATGTATGTATGTACAGTATGTATGTATGTACATTATTTATTTATTTATTTATTCATTCATTCATTCATTCATTCATTCATTCATTCATTCATTTATTTATATGCCACCCTCTCCGAGAACTCCAACCATTGTTTCTTGTCCTTCCGTCCTGTTGTTTGGAGAATATACACTGCTCAAAAAAAAAGGGGGGGGGAGAGACACTTAAACAACACAATATATGTCCAAGTAAATCAAACTTCTGTGAAATCAAACCATCCACTTAGGAAGCAACATTGATTAACAATCAATTCCACATGTTGTTTTGCCCATTCAATTTTGTACAGAACAAAGTATTCAATGAGAATGTTTCATTTCGTTTATTTTTTTGAGCAGTATATATTAGTCCACTGTTGTGAAGTCACTTTTTTTACTATCAAGGCTGTGCCTAGACCTAGATGTAGACTCATTTGGGCTACTTGGGCTATGATTCCAGAGGACAGGCCACACTTGCTGTGCTGGCCATGTCTGGTACATTTTCTGCATCTGAAGACCTGTGGTGCTTGCCCTTGGCGCTGTGCGCAACATTTCTCCTCTATGGTTTTTTCCCCTCTAGCAGACAGAAGTGATGCCTTGGCAACATTCAATTTAAGTGCATTCAGGAAGGAGATGTTGGCAGTCACTGGGTGGGAGATAATGGTAGGCTACTATGGTATCTCCTTCCCCATGAAGGCCATTTGCCTAACCTTCTGCTAATGCCAAAGAGGAACAGGATTATACGCCATTTCTCATTTCGCTGTGGATTCTACCTATTGGCTGGGTTGCCTACATTTATTGCCTGAAATTTTCCACTGAAGACTAATTCTCACCTTCAATGAGAACCAGAGAAGGGGCCTAGTGGTTTGAGATGATTGAAGAGGGAGCCTTGGAACAGTTGTTTTTAAAATCTGTGCAGAAAAAACAACTTTTAAACCTTGTGAACCGGTATATTTATTATTGGGAAGAGGGCAAGATCTTCTCTTCTTGAAATAGTCTTCCCTTGATTACATTTTGCTATAAAATTCCAACTGAGCCACTGTATCTTCAAATAACATTTGAACAAAGAACAGTTCAATGAACTGAAATACTGCCTCACCATGTTATAACAACAACAACAACAACAACAACAACAACAAAATTGGAAGGGACCTTGGAGGTCTTCTAATCCAACCCCCCTTTTTATGCAGGAAATCCTACACTACTTCAGACAAATGGTTATCCAACATCTTCTTAAAACTTCCAGTATTGGAGCATTCACAACTTCTGGAGGCAAGCTGTTCCGCTGATTGTTCTGTCAGGAAATTTCTCCTTAGTTCTAAGTTGCTTCTCTCCTTGTTTAGTTTCCACCCATTGCTTCTTGTCCTACTTTCAGGTGCTTTGGAGAATAGTTTGACTTGTTCTTCTTTGTGGCAACCCCTGAGATATTGGAACACTGGTACTATATCTTGTTTTCATAGTCCTTCTTTTAATTAAACTAGACATACCCAGTTCCTGCAACTGTTCTTCATATGTTTTAGTCTCCAGTCCCCTAATCATCTTTGTTGCTCTTCTCTACACTCTTTCTAGAGTCTCAACATCCTTTTTACTTCATCCAAAACTGAATGCAGTACTCAAAGTGTGGCCTTACTAAGGCATTATAAAGTGGTATTAACACTTCATGGGGTCTTGATTCTATCCCTGTTAATGCAGCCTAGAATTGTGTTGGCTTTTTTGACAGCTGCTGCACACTGCTGGCTCATATTTAAATGGTGATCCACTAGTACTCCAACTCCCTTTCACAGTTACAATTGTTGAGCAAGATACCACATATACTGTAGCTGTGCATTTTGTTTGGTGAGGCAGAACCTTACTTTTTTCACCACTGAATTTCATTTTGTTAGATAGCGCCTAATGTTCAAGTCTGTCAAAATCCTTCTGTATCTTGAGCCTCTCTTCTGGCAAGTTGGCTATTCCTGCCAGTTTGGTGTCATCTGCAAATTTGATGAGTTCCCCATCTATCCCTTTTCCAAGTAATTGATGAAGATGTTGAAGAGTACTGGGCCTAAAATAGAGTCTTGGGGTACTCCACTGCATACTTCCCTCCATGTAGATGCATTTCCATTGAGCACTACATTTTGAATCCGGCTGGTCAGGCAGTTTTGAATCCATCTGGTGGTGTTGCTATCTAACCCCCATTTTTCTACTTTATCTAGTAGTTGGTTATGGTCTATCAAATGCCTGAAGTTCAAGTAAATTATATCAACTGCATTCCTCTGGTCCACTAATTTTGTCACTTTATCAAAGAATGCAATAAGATTAGTTTGGTATAATCTGTATTTTACAAACCCATTGTTGACTTTTGATTATTACTTTGTTTGCTTCTAGGTGTTCGTTGGTCGGTTGCTTGATTATCTTTTCAAGAATCTTCCCGGGTATTGAGGTCAAGCTGATGGATCTGTGGTTTCCTGGATCTCTTTTTTCCCCTTTTTTGAAGATGGGTGTCAGGCCGAAACCAGAATGCTTCAAGGTCTTGCCCTGCCACATTATGCTATACAGTATTCTTTTTGGCGTGTTTCTTGCTGGGAAAGTGGGGAGGGGCGATTGCATGAGGAGGTAGAGATAGACAAAATAAATTCCTTTTAGTTGGGAACTACATTAGTTCTTCTCCAGTCCTCAGTTCTCCAGGATCTTTGAAAGATATAGTTCAGTGGTTCTAAGATCTCATCTGCCAGTTCCTTCAGAACTTTGGGGTGTAATCCATCTGATCCTGGTGATTTGAACTTGTCTAGGGTAGACAGGTGTTCGCTTACTATTTCCTTCCCTATTTTAACTTGTGCTCCTGATCCTAATTGTGGTGCTATTTTTGATAGATTGGACTGTAAAAGGGAAAGATTTATATGATCTGAAGAGAAACCAGAGTAAAGGCAGATGCAAAAAAATTAGTTAAGTATCTCTGCTTTCTCTCTGTCGTTTATTACCTTCTTTCCACTTTCTCCCTGTAATGGACCAATTGTATCTTTGACTTTTTTCTTGTTTTTAATATGTAGGAAGAAGGGGTTTTTTTTGTTATTTTTTACTTTGTCACAAACCTTTGTTCATTGTGATTCTACCTTGATACCATTTCAGCAAAATTATTTGTTTTAATCAAAATTTGGAATTTTACATTTAGAATTTTTCTGCGTTTTTCAAAGCATAGCTGCAATGTAACATCTGTTACCTATCATAACCCTATCCCCATAATAGCACTTTTTTCCGCTAGCTTTTGAGTTACAGCTAAAATATCAAAGACAGATTCTCTCACGAGCTCTATGGATGTATGTTATCTCTTTGCTGAAAATAAATAAGCAAATAAATAACAGGAAATATATTATGAGAGCTCTTCTTTGAAAGATACAGTTTAGCAATATGAAATAAATAAATGAAATATTATGAAATAATATTGACTATAAAACTTTTTTAAAATTTTCCTTGATTGAGGAAAACCTATGATTTTTATTTTTATTTTTTTAAAAGCTTCTTCCAGATTTTTAAGTATTCTATCATGATGACTTCTGTTTTAAAAGATGCGTTTAGACAGAATTTTTGTTTACTTTTTGCTAAGCTAACTTTTGTTTTTTGAGAAGGTAATAATGACTTCACCATAGCACATTTCTCCCCTTCCCCCACAATACAAGTTTAGACCAGGCATCCAAATCCTATTAGAGATTCAATCCTATTAAAACATTCCCAGGTTTTAAACCCCCTTTAGAGTTTTTCATAAGAGTGTACCCACCCCTCCTAAGACCCTACATGTGTGGTCAAGGGATCCACGGATAATTGTAAACTCCAAGTCTCCCATTAATCTTAGCACAGTCAGATATTAGTGCTCGTAAATCCGTTCCTAAATAAAGACAATAGCTAAAGCCATCAATAGCCTTTTAATGAGGTAGATTAAAAACAAATGGTAGCTACAAGGAGTAGAGGTAAAGGCAAAAACCTTTTGACAGATTCCTTACACAAAAAGTAGAAGGTTCTTCCCTCTTAACCTTTAAATCTGAGTTGTTGTTGTTTTCAAAAAATGCATTTCATTCATGTTCAATTGAAAGAAACAGGATGAGAAAAGAATGATGTCTGTATGTGTTGTGTAGTGGAAACAATACTAATAATCATATCCGGTTACTGTAGGCGTGGCTATCAAGAACCTACATAAATTAACTTGGTCCTTATAGGCACAACAATCAGGGACTCAAAAATGCTATTTTGCCATCCAGACACAAAAAAGCAAAAGAAAATATCATTTTACAGAAGTCTGTTGCTTAATAGAGGAGAAAAGATAAGAATCTTTGTCCTAAAGTATACTGCATGAGTCAAAAAGAGGGCGGTGAAAATATTTACTGACCCCTCACATCCTGGACACAAATTATTTCAACTGCTACCATCAAAACATCGCTACAGAGCGCTGCACACCAAGATAACTAGACACAAGACACAAGAACAGTTTTTTTCCCAAATGCCATCACTCTACTAAACAAATAATAATAATAATAATAATAATAATAATAATAATAATAATAATAATAATTTATTAGACTTGTATGCTGCCCCTGTCCTCAAATTAACTCAACACTGTCAAACATTTTAATAAGTCTGCACTTCTATTTCTACTAGGTTTTTTTCTCATCATTCCTATCACCCATTTCCTCCCACTTAGGACTGTATGACTGTAACTTGTTGCTTGTATCCTAATATTTTTATTAATATTGATGGTTTCGTCATTGCTTATTTGACCCTTATGACAATCATTAAGTGTTGTATGACATGTTTCTTGACAAATGTATTTTTTTCTTTTATGTACACTGAGAGCATATGCACCAAGATAAATTCTGTTCTGTTCTGTTCTGTTCTATTCTATTCTATTCTATTCTACAAAAGGAGATATCGGTAACAAATTTCAGTTGACCTTTCAAGCTATAATGGTATAGTAATATCAACATTCATATTTTAGGCTATAGCTGCTTAATTTAAGCTGCAGACAGACACTAAAGTTAAAAGGGCGGAATTATAAAGTCATTGTCAAGGTAGTACAATCCAGTCATCATGAATTACAACATTCTTATCATCTATTCAAGGCATTTATATCCTTACTATTAACTCAAATCAAACAGAAGGTGCAGATTCTTTTGCAACCCTTGAATGTAAAGCCTCAAACATGACCATAAATGGAAATGAGATGTAATTCTTACCTTAAAAATCAAGAGAAAAGGTAACGTATTTGGTGAATTCCCATCAAAATATAATTTGAATCTGTATAATTTGTGGGACATTCAGTGTAATACCTCCTAGTGCTGGATTGAAGCCTGACAATACCAACCTTGGTAATACATTGCAATCCAGATTCTGGTTATTTATACTTTGAGTGTTGGGATCTAAATTTATGATAGTTCTTCAAGTATTGTAGGGTTGCTATCATGTCTCCCCTAAGCCTTCTATTCATTAGGCTATCTATACTGCTCAAAAAAAGAGAGAGAAACAAGGGAACACTCAAATAACACATCTTAGATCTGAATGAATGAAATATTCTCATTGAATACTTTTTCTGTAGAAGGTTGGATGTGTACAACAGCATGTGGAATTGATTGTCAATCAGTGTTGCTTCCTAAGTGGACAGTTTGATTTCACAGAAGTTTGATTTACTTGGAGTTATACAGTGATCCCTCGAGTTTCGCGATCTCGATCTTCGCAAAACGCTATATCGCGATTTAAAAAAAATATTAATTAAAAAAACCCCCACTTCCGTGTTTGGCTTCGGGAGACAGCTGGGAAGCGGCGCGGCTGTTTTAAAAGGTTGCAGCCGGCCTGGGGGGCTTCCCAGCACCCCCCTGAACCCGGGTTGGGGGTGAGGGGGGTGCTGGGAAGCCCCCCAGGCTGGCTGCGACCTTTTAAAACAGCCGTGCCGCTTCCTAGCTGAGTCCTGAAGCCAAACGCCAAAGGCGAACTTCCGCGTTTGGCTTCAGGACTCAGCTGGGAAGTGGCGCAGCTGTTTTAAAAGGTCGCAGCCGGCCTGGGGGGCTTCCCAGCACCCCCCCGAACCCGGGTTGGGGGTTAGGGGGGTGCTGGGAAGCCCCCCAGGCTGGCTGCGACCTTTTAAAACAGCCGTGCCGCTTCCTAGCTGAGTCCTGAAGCCAAACGCCAAAGGCGAACTTCCGCGTTTGGCTTCAGGACTCAGCTGGGAAGTGGCGCGGCTGTTTTAAAAGGTCGCAGCCGGCCTGGGGGGCTTCCCAGCACCCCCCCGAACCCGGGTTGGGGGTTAGGGGGGTGCTGGGAAGCCCCCCAGGCTGGCTGCGACCTTTTAAAACAGCCGCGCCACTTCCCAGCTGAGTCCTGAAGCCAAACGCCAAAGGCGAACTTCCGCGTTTGGCTTCAGGAGTCAGCTGGGAAGTGGCGCGGCTGTTTTAAAAGGTCGCAGCCGGCCTGGGGGGCTTCCCAGCACCCCCCCGAACTCGGGTTGGGGGTTAGGGGGGTGCTGGGAAGCCCTCCAGGCCGGCTGCGACCTTTTAAAACAGCCGCGCCGCTTCCTAGCTGAGTCCTGAAGCCAAACGCCAAAGGCGAACTTCCGCGTTTGGCTTCAGGACTCAGCTGGGAAGCGGCGCGGCTGTTTTAAAAGGTCGCAGCCGGCCTGGGGGGCTTCCCAGCACCCCCCCAAACCCCCAAGCTGGGTCTTCCCGGCCGACCACGCAAAGGGGAAACCCCGGTTCCTCGCTGATGCCCGCCGCTCACCCGCCTGCCAGCAAGAGGGGGAAGACCCAGGGAAGGTTCCTTCGGCCGCCCAGCAGCTGATCTGCTCGGTAGCGCAGCAGCAGCGAGGAGCCAAATCGGGGTTTCCCCTTTGCGTGGGCGGCGGGGAATGCAAACTCCACCATCTACGCATGCGCGGCCATAGAAAAAAAGGGCGCGCATGCGCAGATGGTGTTTTTACTTCCGCAACCCTACATCGCGAAAAATCGATTATCGCGAGGGGTCTTGGAACTGAACCCTCGCAATAATAGAGGGATCACTGTATTGTGTTGTTAAAGTGTTCCCTTTTTTTTTTTTGAGCAGTGTAGATGTTCATCATCAAGATTTAGCCTCCAGATCCCTTATTATCATTGTTGTTCTTCTAGGTATTCTTTCTATGGCTTCAGAATCTTTTTTTATTGTGATGACTTAGAACTGGAAGCAGTATTTCACATGTCACCCAACTAGTGAAGTATAGATCAGTACTTCCCATGATCTCCCTGCTATTCTTCTGTTGATGCAACCCAGGACCATGCTGGCTTTTTTGGTAGCTGCACCATACGGTTGACTCATACTTAAATAGTTCCACCAATTCACTAGTTCCCTCTCACAGACATTACTGTTGAGCCAGATACTGCCTTTCTTGTACCTGTTCTGCCGGGCTTCACGGCACGAGCCTCCAATTAAGTGCAAAGGTAGGAATTCAGACACACACACTTGAAAAGTCAAGAACACTGTTTTTATCTAAAATAAAATAGAAGCAAAACACCCTTTTGGTGGTCAAAGGGCTCACCTTCCAAGCCACAGACTTGAATGCGGTGAAATACAATAAACAAATGCAAAGCAATTAATAAGCAGCTATGAAGATGTCACAGCTACTCTCCTTCAAACGTTTTCAACTCACACACTTGACTATGGTTTAGTTTCAGAGTCCTGGAATCAATGCAAAGAGAGTCCTTGGAGAATCCTGAGACGAAAGCCACTTCCTCTTTCACCGAATGGATAAACTTCCACACCCAGAGGCCAAAATGCTGACTATTTAACAGCAGCCCCAATTAGTCTAATGGCACAGAAGATCTACCTTATTTACTGTAGTATTTACGCAGCTGCTCTTTCCTAGCAATTGCCCTGTGGCTGCGTACATCAATGAATGTTTCTCCTTACGAATCCAGTGATGATAATGATGATGAATCACTCAGGGGGCGATTACCTAATGGGCTGTCTGCCATTACCCCCTCTGAGGATCCCATTTCACTTCCACTATCTGCTTCAGACACTTCGCTGTCAGAAGCAGTTGGCAATAAAATTGGCCTCTGACCCTGGGAGGATTCACCCACATCCGCCCCCACAGTCCTTGGGGCAGGAGCTGGCCCAGAACCAACCACAACAGTACCCAAAAAGCATTTGGCTTTTTTTTCACTGTTATATTAACTAAACTATATTAATATAGTGACCTTACTTTTCTTGACACTGAACTGCATTTTGCAGATGACAATGGCCCAATACTCAAGTTTGTGAAGATTGTTCTGACTCTTGAGTCTATCATCAAAGTGTTAGCAAATCCTCCCAGCTTTTTGTCATCTGCAAATTCCCTTCCATTCTATAGAGCCGGGGTGGCACAGTGGTTAGAGTGCAGCATTGAATGCTACTTCAGCTAACTGCTAGCTGCAGTTCAGCAGTTCTAATCTCACCAGCTCCAGGTTGACTCAGACTTCCATCCTTCCGAAGTGGGTAAAATGAGGACCCCGATTGTTGGGGTCAATATTCTGATTCTGTAAACCGCTTAGAGAGAGCTGTAAAATATATAAGTCTAAATGTTATTGCTAATGCTTATTCCATCATCTAAGTCATTTATGAAAATGTTGAAGAATACTGGACAGAACTTTGACATACCCCACTACATGTTTCCCTCCATGTAGATGTACAACAGTCCCATTGAGGAGCATATGCTGAGTTTAGCTGTCAGCCAACTACAAATCCATCTAGTGGATCTCATTGTTCTATCTTACCAAGAAATATCATCAGATGCCTGTCTGAACTCTAAGTATAATATATTCACAGCATTTCCCTGGTCCATTAATTTAGTTACCTTGTCAAAGAAGGCAATAAGGTTTGTTTGGTTTGGCTTGTTTTTAACAATCCCATGCTGGTTTCTATTAATCACATTGTTCATTTCTAGCTGCTCACAAATCCACTGCTTGATTTCCAGCCATTTTCCAGATATTGATGTCAAGCTGATTGATCTTTAGTTTTCTCCTCTTCCCCCCTTTTTTGAAGATTGGAACCATATTAGCTCTTTTCCAGTCCTCTGGCAGTTCCTCTATGCTCTGTGCTCTGAAATATTTTATTCACTGGTTCTGAGATCCTATCTGCAGATCCTTCAGTACCCTGAGATGTGAATCATCTGGTCTAGGAGATCGGAACTCATTTGAAGCAGGTAGGTATTTTCTTACTAATTCCTTGCTAATTCCTGTATTCCTGTTCTATCTCCTATGGCAGTGTTTTTTCAACCAGTGTGCCGTGAGACATGGTCAGGTGTGCCGCAAAGCTCAGAGAGAGAAAGAAAGAGAAAGAAAGCAAGAGAGAGAGGAAGAAAGAGAGAGAAAGCAAGAGTGAGCGAGCGAGAGGGAAGGAGAACAAGAGAGAGAGGAATAAAGCAAGAGAGAGAGAAAGAGAACAAGAGAAAGCAAGCAAGAGAGAGAGTAAGACATAGAGGGAGGTAAGGAGGGAGAGAGAAAGAGAGCAAAAAAGAGAGGAAGGAAGGAAGGAAGAGAAAGAGGAATGGAGAGAGAAAAATAAAGAGGAAGGAAGGGAGAGAAAGAGGGAGGGAGAAATAGAGCGAAAGGGAGGAAGAGAGAGAGAGAGAGAATTTTTTAGTCCAAACTTTTAACACTCCCCCCCCCCGCTCAATGTGCCCCAGGGTTTCATAAATGTAAAAAATGTGCCACGGCTCAAAAAAGGTTGAAAATCACTGTCCTATCGTACTGCTTTTGATAGTGTGGACATTGTTTCCCCTTTTGTGTATTGACAGATTCAAGGAAGGAATTAAACAGTTCTACTATCTCCCAGTTGCCTGTTATTTTCTTGCCACCTCCTCTGATTAGTAGATTGATCATTTCCTTAATTTTCTTCTTCCTCTTATTGAAGGAAACTTTTTTTGTTTTAATATCTTTCCACTTCCCCCTACCTTCCCCACCTTTTAAAGGTTTATATTTTTTTTAACTGATTTATTTTATTTGTTTTGTCAGGTATGTATCTCACCTTTATTATTTACACAAGCAGCTCAAGTCACTGAACATATCCAACTCTTCCTGTTTTTCTCATAACAAAAATCATGTGAGGAGGGTGGAGCTGAAAGAGCAAATAGCTCATAGTTATTTATTTATTATTATTAATTTATTTATTAGATTTGTATGCCGCCCCTCTCCATAGACTCGGGGCGGCTCACAACAACAATAAAACAATTCAAGACAAATCTAATAATTTAAAAATCACTAAAAAAAACCCTTATTAAAAAACAGAAATATACACACAAACATACCATGCATAAATTGTATAGGCCCGTGGGAGATGTCTCAATTCCCCCATGCCTGACGGCAGAGGTGGGTTTTAAGAAGTTTACGAAAGGTAAGGAGGGTGGGGACAATTCTAATCTCCGGGGGGGGAGCTGATTCCAGAGGGCCGGGGCCACCACAGAGAAGGCTCTTCCCCTGGGTCCCACCAGACAACAAGACAACATTGTTTAGTCAACGGGACCCGGAGAAGGCCAACTCTGTGGGACCTAACCTGGGATTCGTGCGGCAGAAGGCGGTCTCGGAGATATTCTGCCCTGATGCCATGAAGTTATCATGGCTAAGGTTGGATTTCAACTCATACTCTCCCACTTTCTAGCATGTGGCCTTAACTATTAGACGAAACTGGCCAATGCAACACATTTCACAATTGAATCACTTAGCTTGCTCTTATAAGTTGCTAATTCCTTATTCTTGTTTTGCTTCAACTCTCTCTCGGCTTGCTAGCTGGTAAATCAGAAACTAATTCTATTGATGTCCCAGTTTACTCCAAGGTCAGCCTTCATAGGACAGCACCCATCAGAAAGGAAATTAATTCATAGCAGCCTAACGTTTTTCCAAGTTTCCTTGTAAACCTAACATAACTACTTTTAGGGCCACATTAATTTAAATGAATGGATGTGCTTATGGCTCCCTGAAGTCCAAAAACAAACATCATTCAAATCATTTTTGAATCATGTAAATCCCTAATGTTTATAGTTAGATATGATGAAGACTCTCGAAAAGACTAGTGTCTAATGGAAACTTGACTAATGTGTAGAGAACTTTGCCTTTGGGAATGAAATTGGATGAAATGGTATCTGATCACACCCAGTCTTATAATTCTATTATATATTTCACAGATATCTCGTTCATTTGAAAATTGGCTCGGCGACCTAGTAGTCAGCTATGCGTAGAGGCCATAGAGATAACTGGAGTGTCAGGAAGGATAAACAAGTAGGGGGTCAAATTAGACTTTAGAAAGAATGAACCTGAAGTTGAAAACATTTTCCCTACAAAATCATACTGACAGATGGGATCAAAAATTTTGTTTATGATGATTGACCATTGGATAATACACATTATTAGTTTATATAATCTCCGACGATATATCAAATAGGGAAGAAAACATAAGGTACATTGATATGTGGGTGGTGAGGTTACTTGTCATATATCTAACAGTTTAGTAAAATGTTGCTTGAACTGTGAAATATTAAAGATCCAAGATAAAAATATGCTTCCCAATCTGACCAACTCTATTACGTGCACTAGTGAAGGATGAAACCTTTCTCTCGATCAAAATGATCCTGAAGAATATGGATAGTTTCTGTAAGGTTATCTTCATGAAAACAAATAAGTGAATAAGCGACAGAATAAAACATAAAATGCACACTCTCACATCACACACACCAAATGTTAGCTGACTTTATTTGGGCTTTCAGAGACATCAGTATTTAACCACATTTATTCTGAGTGTAGCATTTGTCAAAATCTTCCATTTCTGTCAAGTTTACTGTGTTACCATATTAACAGTGAATAAATATTGTTTATACAATTACTTTAACCAAGCTGAGCTATGTGCTAAAAAAAGAATGGCATCTGAATCATGAATGCCGGTACTCAAGCATGTCCAACCCTTTGCTAAAAGTCTAGATTTGTCAAAATGTGTCATTGACCTTATCGTTTTAGGCATGCATAAGAACACATAAGCAGTTTTTCTGGAATTGGGTTATATATATCTTTAAGGCAATATTGAACTCACTGTTACTATGATCATTGATAATGATCTAGTTCAGGGCAAAGGAACTTGATCCTGAAAAGTAATCTGACTACAATGTCAACAATCCTTGTTATCTACCGTGTTTCCCCGATAGTAAGACACCCCCGATTGTAAGAGGTATCGGGGGTTTCAGGGGGGTCGGCTAATATAAGTATAACATATGTCTTACTTTCAGGGAAACACGAAAGTATTGCCGCCTCCCTCTCATCTACCGTAGCTGCCTTGCCGCAGTCGGAGCTCTCGCTCGTGCCGCAGCCAGAGACGCGCCGCAGCCAGAGCCGCACCGCTTCAGCCAGGGCTGCCGCCTCGCCCGCCAGGTGGCTGGGTGGCCCAAGCTCTGGGCGCAGCGCGCCACCGCCAGCTGGCACCAGGCTGTGTAAGGGAGACTCTCCTGGGCGCACAGCTCCCTCGCCAGCGCCATGAACTGCTCCGCCGCTTTGGCCAGGGCCGCCGCCTCACCCGCTGGGTGGCCCAAGCTGGCGGTGGCGCGCTGCACCCAGAGCTTGGACCACCCGGCGGGCGAGGCAGCGGCCCTGGCCAAAGCGGCGGAGCAGTTCGCTGCGCTGGTGAGGGAGCTGCGCGCCCAGGAGAGTCTCCCTTATGCAGCGCGCCACCGCCAGCTGGCACCAGGCTGCGTAAGGGAGACTCTCCTGGGCGCACAGCTCCCTTGACAGCGCCGCGAACTGCTCCGCCGCTTCGGCCAGGGCCGCCGTCTCGCCCGCCGGGTGGCCCAAGCTCTGGGCGCAGCGGAGTTTAGACGACACCAGCCGGTAGCGCGTCAGGAAGTCACCACCGGTTCCGGCGCCCGAAGAGGCCTCGCCTGGGCCGAAGCCCGAAGACGAGCCGGCCCCGGTGCCCAGAACAATATAAGACATACCCCGAAAGTAAGACATAGTGGGGCTTTTGCGGATAAAAAGAAAGTAAGACACTGTCTTACTTTCGGGGAAACACGGTAGAAGAGTTGGAGAGCTCTATTGACTTCCTTATGCAGAGATAGTATTTAAAAGATGTCAGAAGACACTTACTCCTCTAGCAACAGGTTTACTGTACTATTGTACTAGTCTAGCTATTACCAGTAGATATGTTGCCTACGCTAAAGGTTATTTGCACTTTGATTAATTTTTTTTCAGGAATACATAAAGAAAACCAGCTGGGTTTGCCTAAATGCTGCCATCTTGACATAAAAATAGAATAAAAAAATAGAATAACAGAGTTGAAAGGGACCTAGGAGGTATTCTAATCCAACTCCTTGCTCAAGCAGGAAATCCTATACCATTTCAGACAGATTGTTGTCCAATCTCTTCTAAAAAGCCTCCCGTGTTGGAATACCCAAGCCATGATTTTGTGTGCCCTTGCATTTCTTCATTAAAGAAGCTGAAGATGCAATCACACCATGATCACTATGGCTTCAGAAAGCTATATTAAAATAGTGACCCTAGGTTAAGGGCATGAAAGGAACATTGAAGATGTTCCTTATTAGGTGGGCAAGCCTAGTGAGCTGGATTTAACCTACTCAGTAGAAATTCTCCATCTATGTGATCTTAGATTACAATTTACTGCAAGGGCAAAATTCAGCAGGTTCTAACAGGTTCTGGAGAACCGGTAGTAGAAATTTTGAATAGTTCATAGAACCAGGAGTGGAAATTTTGTGTAGTTCAGAGAATTGGCAAATACCACCTCTGGCTAGCCCCAGAGTAGGTTGGGAATGGAGATTTTGCAATATCCTTCCTCTGACATGCCCACCAAGCCACACCACGTTCATCAAGCCATTCTCACAGAAACAGTAGTAAATTAATTTGGATTTCATCACTGGTTTGCTGTACAGTAGGCCTTGATGTAAGACTGGTCCCTTTGTAACTTAGTGAAATGATGAGGGATCCTCCACCGTCCAAAAGCTACTTATGTCCTGGTTTCAATGTTTTGATGTTTGCCCCTCTGTTGTTACATAACTTCACTGTGGCTACTTGGCACTTGGCTCCCATTTATGGTTGCTGTAGCACCCTATGGTAATATGACCATACTTTACGATAGTTTTGTCAGAAACTGGCAATTACTTCCAGTTTCTTGCACAAGAAGAATACTCAGTAGCAGACAATGGGTTCACGTAGTGACCACTAAGTTTGCTTAATGACTGCCACAATAAAGGCTATAAAACCAGGTCTGCTCATGAGGTGATCTATTTTATGACTATTGTGACTTACAACTGTAATTGCCAGGCTCAATTATGGCTGTAACTTGAGGACTACTTGCAATTAGGCTGCAATCACCAGCTGTTTCTATTCCTCCTTCTGAAAATATGTGTGTTAGATTATGCTGCTACTCGGGTACTGAAGGGATTGAATGTGCGAGGAGACTTGGATGTCGGCTGAATGAATCAAAATGATATTCTCATTAGGATCATAGAACAAAGAACTTGTGTTTCAACAATAAAAAATTGAAGAGAACAAATGCTTCATGAGCTTCAGTGACTAGGCCCGTGCAAAGGGATTTAGATTTACTTTGATGAGAAGATGTGTTCCATGTAGGCAACTCTCTTCTCTCCACCAAAGGAAAGAAGTGATGTACAAATCACTCTGGACCAGTCCTAGGTGTCAATGTTCCTCTCAGGGTACAAAGATGGCACAAAGCTAAAGGTTTGGGCGCATCTTTTGAGAATGCCTGTTGCATTTGCCCAACCCTCTGGCCTGGAAATACCTTATGGCAGGGGTCTCCAAACTTGGTCACTTTAAGACTTGTGGACTTCAACTCCCAGAATTCCCCAGCCAGCTTTGCTTTGCTGGCTGGGGAATTCTGGGAGTTGAAGTCCACAAGTCTTAAAGTGACCTCGTTTGGAGACCCCTACCTTATGGTAACAAACCTCACTCCATTCCTAAGAGTTCTGTAAGGGGTGTGCATAAGTGTACCAACATGCCTACCATCCCTGTCCTAATTTCCCCTTTATTCGTATCCATTTCATGTATTAATAACCATATTTATACCTACAGTAGTCCCTCACTATATCGCGCTTCACCTACTGCGGTTTCACTTCATCGCGGTTTTTCAAGAAGTATTAATGAGAAAAATCATTCGCGGATCTTCGCTGGTTCGCGGGTTTCTGAGGAAGTCGATCGGCAGATTTAAACAACCCGCGGAACTTGATCGGCAGATTTTTTTAAAAAAAATATATCTAAAATTGTAAATACTGTATTTAAATACTGTGTCTACAATAAATACTGTGTGGGAAGGATTTATAAACACTTAAAACAATGAAAACTTACCAAACAATTACAATATAAATACTTAAATAAGTACTATGAGTCGATAAATTCCCCATCGCGGATTTCACCTATCGCGGCCGGGTCTGGAACGTAACACCAGCGATAGGTGAGGGCTTACTGTATATCTATTATCTAATAAATGCTTGACAAAATAGATAAATAAATAAAAATAAATGAATAAATTAAATGTTTGTCTCAGCCTTCTGCAAAGCTTGTTTTGTTGGAGAAGGCTGAGATGAGACATTAAGAAAAACAATACAAAACAACTTCATTTGCTTAAAAGGAAGAGTGCCACCCATTACACAGCTTCAGAGTGGTACCTTTCTCGAATCTTTGTCAAAATGAAGCACTCCTTCAAAGACTTGCCCAGGGCTATTAATAACATTCAATCTGATAAACATAATGGTCTCTCCTTTTGACAGGACCAACTTAAAACAAAACTGTAAGCAATCTTATGCTTCATTTAGGATTTATAAAAGGCATTTAGTTGATTAATTAGTTAGCCGCTCAGTTCAGAGCTATGAGATTTTATTTTTGCAATGTATCATTCAAAGGGGAACATAATAGAGTCTACAATCGTGGACAGAAGTCCATTTTCCTAATTTCCAAATGGACACAAAAGCTGGATCAAAGTATGAACCATTCATAATGGCAGTGAATATCTTACTCCTTCAGTGGTAATGTGACAAGAGCTGAAGTTATGGGACTTCAAAGACTTAAATAGCCCCCTGAAATTAATGCTCAATTAGAAAAAAGTTATGCTCAGTAGATCTCATGGAAGTAAGGACTCATTATTTATTAACTTAACAGGGGAAGAAGGATACGTGTATGTTTTTTAAATACATTCATCCAGAAGTTGTGATTTGGTAGTAATACCCAGTTTCTCTGTTATACAACTTAAAGATCTGGACTGGGAGTCACTGCTCACAGTCACTCATGCCCTCATCACCTCGAGGTTCGACTACTGTAATGCTCTCTACATGGGGCTACCTTTGAAAAGTGTTCAGAAACTTCAGATCATGCAGAATACAGCTGCAAGAGCAATCATGGGCTTTCCTAAGTATGCTCATGTTACTCCAACACTCAGCAGTCTGCATTGGTTACCGATCAGTTTCTGGTCACAAATCAAAGTGTTGGTTATGACCTATAAAGCCCTTCATGGCACCAGACCAGGATATCTGCGAGACCGCCTTCTGCCGCACGAATCCCAGCGGCCGGTTGATCTTCTCCGGGTCCCGTCGACTAAACAATTTCATCTGGCGGGACCCAGGGGAAGAGCCTTCTCTGTGGCAGCTCCAACCCTCTGGAATCAACTCCCTCCAGAGATTAGGACTGCCCCCACCCTCCTTGCCTTTCGTAAACTCCTTAAAACCCACCTCTGTCGTCAGGCTTGGGGGAACTGAGACATCCCCCCCTTGCCTATGTAATTTTGTGCATGATATGACTGTGTGTATGTATTTTATCTATTGGTTTTTTTTTCTTTTTAGACTTTTTAATGTAAAACTGTTATTTTAGATTTTAATTATTAGATTTGTTACCATGTATTGTTTTTATCACTGTTGTGAGCCGCCCTGAGTCTACAGAGAGGGGCGGCATACAAATCTAATTTATAATAATAATAATAATAATAATAATAATAATAATAATAATAATAATAATAATAATAATAATAATTTTAAAAAAAATACACATACATAGTTTGATGCAATATGTAAACAAAAAAACCCCTAGATGAAACAGAGTTTAAGCTGAGGTGAGATGGAGAACTATTTTTCTGACAACTGATTACAACATTGTACAATGAAGTTAAGGTCTTATATGTTAATATCCTGACAAATACAAGGAAACATTAACCATATTTTTTGGAATATAAGACACACTCTTTTCCCTCCTAAAAGAGGGTGGAAATGTCAGTGTGTCTTATAAACCGAATATGACCATTTTGCTGTTCCAAAGCAACGCCCCCATGCCTCATTTTTGTGAAAAATGGGCTTGGGTTTGTTTTTGCGTTTTTTTCAAAAATGGGTTGGACAGAGGATCTGGGAAGCCTGCAGAGAGCTCCTGGGTGCTGTGGGATGGCAAAAACGCCCTTGTAAATGGATGAAAACCAGCCCATTTTTTAAGTTCCTTTGCCCTGGGCTAGATCATTATCAGAAAAATGAGTGATCATCACTACTTTTGAGGGTAACAAAGTTCTTATCTTTCCTTAATTGCCCTGTCTTTAATCAGCTAAACACTTTAACATTTTTTACAATGCATGATTTTATATCTCTCTACCCTAGTTCCCCTCTTAAATGTTCTAATTTCTCTTACATTCTTAGGAGAGTGTTAAATCAGAAGCTGGAGGCTGAGGAAGGTTAACAGCTCTTTATTGGCAATCAGGAACAGTTGAAGTGACCAGCTCGCAGGTAGGAAGTGACTGCGAGCTACCGGCTAAAGCCGCACCTTATATACCTTGCTAGCGTGGGGGGAAAAAAGCCGTGAGTTCCTCTTTTTTAAACTTCCGCGCCAAGGTTTCCCTTGGCCACGTCTTAAGCCAATCAGCGGTCACCTTTATTTAAAAGTACAAACATAACAGAGAGTTTTATGAACGCCTGCCCCCCCCATGTTTGCAGCATTATACTTTCCCTTTTGAAATCCAGTAACCAGAAGTAGCTAATCTTTAATTACTATGTATCTGTTTTAACCCAAATTATGGATTTGAGGAATTGTATTTCAATCAACTAACTCTGAGTTATCTGATTGAAGTGGCCTATAATCCCCATAAAGAAACAAATAAATAAACAAATCCTGCCTTAGGTGGTTGGACTAGAAGACCTCCAAGGTCCCTTCCAACTCTCTTTATTCTGTTCTTTTCTGTTCCGTTCCGTTCCATTCCATTCTATTTTCAGTATCACAGTATAAAGGCATTATGATATTGATAATAAATTTTAATTTGGAGTTCACTTTCTTTATAATGACACATTTGGCTAATAGGGTGAATTATCTACTCTTTCTTTCTCTATATTAATTGCTTACTCTGTTATTATAAAGGATACTGCAATCAATAGATACGTTTTGCCTAGAATAATCCTTAAAGGCATAGAAGCCCTGTGACCATTGTATCTTAGCTTTCCTTCAAGAGTTAAGCATATGGCCTTACCAATGGAATAGTTGCACTAAGAGAAGAAAGCTATGGCACCAAGGCCATCTATCAAGTATCACAAACTGAATATGGATTTGAATCCCAGCTTTCCGAATCTGTATACAACTCTTATAACAAAGCTCTAGTTTTTCTTGTATCTGGCAGTATTCAAAATTGTACTTTTTTTCAGCGAGCGTAGCTGTGAATTTTGAGTGGTTTATAACCAGCACTGAGAGCTAACCTGTTAATCTCTAAGAGGCTAAAACCTCACACGAGATGCATTGGAGATGCATATGCAAAGTTTTGGATTAGGAGAAGCTCTAAACTGCAGAGATTAAGAATGGCAAAAAGCATTTGTAGAAGATGACACTATGTGTCACTAACAGCAAATAAAGCTTCCTAATTGTAATAAACCAATACAAGTTTCCTGATCTGTCCTCAAACCCAAACATGCATGTGGGTATATTTCTAACAGAATATATTTAAATCCCTTCTCTTTTATTGTCTTTCCATGTCCTCCAGAGGACGTTTTCCAACACTGCATTGTGTACCAGTAACAATATTTCTTTGTAAGCGTGGAAGAGTCTTTGTGTTCCACCATAAAGAAAAACCTCAACTACAACTTTCTGCAACCTTCCTGCCCTCCCCACTCTCACACCCGCGCACAAAGACCCTCCTTAATTGTATCCCGATTAGGCTGCCCTTCAGCCCCTACTCAAATGAGGACAAGGCTAGTTCTGTATTTCATGGGATAACAATTTATGAGCAATTAAAAATGAAAAGACACAAAGCATTCATCACAGCAGCAGCGAGACAGGCAGAGAAGGTCAAAGGTTCCCACAATGAAGTGTGCACAATATATTTTTTTATTTCTGTTTCACTAAGAAGGAAAACCGGTTAGTTAAAAATTATGGCATACCATTCCTGGTTCAAAAGAGGTGTACTTAATCTTTCAAGATAGGCTACTCTTGGATAGATGGGTGATGAAGGTATGATCACTTGCACAGGGATAATAAATACAGCAAAAAAGTACTGGGTGATATTTAAAAAGTCTAAATAATTAGAAAAAGCAAAACACAATAAAATGAATATTAGCTTACTGCAATGCCTGAAAGGAACTAGGAATTCTCAAGTGCAAATGTTGCCTTAGCCATGAATTCACTAATGAAAAGTCACTTTATCTCATATTCAGTGGTTTTTTTTAGCAAGATAAAGACAATAATACAACAGTGCGATAAATGTGACTCCGGTATGATTGGGCCCCATCCTATAGCTTTTCTGAAAGGAACTAAATTTATGATTCTACCAATGTGACTGGGGATCACAAATGGAAACCAAGCCAATTAAGTGGCTGATTTGATTGTGATGCTATTACCATGGGGGGGGGGGAGGTTCAGATGTTTGGTTTTTAAAAAAAAAAATAGTTCCACTTGTGTGGTGAAATTTGAAATTTTTGTAAGCCCTCTGGAGTCACCTATGTGTAAACTGGACGACTATATCAATTTGTTTAATTAATAAATAACAAATGATTTGGATCAGAGCTATTTCTACAGAATTCTGATTTCTTGTAATGTAGACTGGATTTAATGTCAATTGCAGGATTCCTTAACCTCTATTGAAACGTGTTAAGTTTATTGGCACGTACAGCAGTCAGTGAACAAGGGAACCAGGAGAAGAGGAAGCAAAATGCTGGAATAGTGGACCCAGTCACCTATAAGTTCTGCACATGGCAGCCAATGCCTGGGCTTCAATTTCCCGCTGGAGACTCGGCCAATAGGAACCAACTCAGCCAAGATCCAGATAGAATAAAATAACTCCGTCCTCGAAGAGGGGCCGCATACAAATCTAAATAATAATAATAATAATAATAATAATAATAATAATTATTATTATTATTATTATTATTATTATTATTATTATTATTATTATTATTATTATTATTATATTATTATTATTATTATTATTATTATTATTATTATTATTATTATTATTATATTATTATTATTATTATTATTATTATTATTATTATTATTATTATTATTATTATTATTATATTATTATTATTATCTCCTTAGAATTCAATTCAGATGCACCTCCCATCTGCAAAGAAACTCACTCTAAACTTAATCTCTCTTTGCATTAACATGATTTTAGAAGAAACCAGAGCAGCAAAGAATTCTCTGTTTCAAATCGCAGCTGCTGAAGACTGGCCAAGCATATTGTGAGACTTACCTCTGTGATTATAGATGCATTTTATAGATTCCACCTTTTAAAATCTCAGTTCTCAATTTCTATTTATTTATTTTTTGCAAGTAGGGATTGCAAAATTTGCACATTGCACAATTCTCAGGATAGGGTACCATTGTCTACGTGAAATGTATCACGGTATGCCTGATTCATTTATTTTTTATTTATTCATTTATTTTTTTACTGGCTTTAATCTAACTGTATTTCCTAGAATAGATGATATTGTTTTAATTGCATTTGCTTTTTGATTTGGCTAAAAGGCCTGTTCTAATATTATTCAGATCTTCTTACATTTATTGCTCTATTACTACTGTATATGTTACTTATATATTAGGTTTCACAATATCCAATAATTGTGGAACCCAAAAGGAACATATGCTAAGGATAAGTTGAAAAAGGCTTGCTTTAGCTGACAAATTGTCCAAAGAAGGGCAGGATTTTGTTCCGTCGATGATATTAATTCCTGAAAGTGATTAGAAAAAATATATATAAACACCCAGTGCTCTTAAAATCACCAGTTATGGTTTGATGGCTATTTCTTTGTCTCACAGAACTCTGTTGTCTTATGGTCTCCTCTCAAAGAAAAACTTTGTGGGTGATCTCAAGTCCTATCTTTGTCCAGAAAGGAATTGCAAATAGTCAGTCTGTATGTTGACTCTTCATTCTATCATGGTTGTTGGCTTTGATGCAGCTAATTTCAGTTCACTATTTCTTCCCCAGAAGTCAAAAGATGTTAAGCAGCAGTAAAATTTACTTACCTTCCCTACCGGTTCAAAAGTGCATGCTTTGTGTGTGCATGCCCACCATCGCACACACTTTTTAACCCTCTGTAAATGTGTGGAAGGCTTTGCGCATGCGCAGAAGGTTAAAAATGGTGATTCTGGACAGGTGGGTGGAGCTTCATGCTGCTGCCACTTCCGGTTTTTTAAACCACAGGCATCCGAAGCAGGCCGAACTGGTAGCATTTCACCCCCGATGTTAAGGGACTTACGCAATAAGAAAGAAAAGAGAAAAAGAGAAGAAAAGGGGAGGAATGAAAGGTACGTGCATAATCTTGAATCCAAATAAGCAAAGTGTTTTTCATCCAAACAGAACAATTGTCTGAATGCAGATAGAGGGTACAGAAAACAATTTTGAAAATAAAATAAAAATGTGTTAGTACAACATAAGAACAAACAGTTGGCAGCATGTAATTTCACATCTTTCAATTTTTCTGCCTAGACATTTGGGATAGAAAATTATAAAAGAATAATGACACTTTTTAGTAAATAATTATGATCGCAAGTAGAATATGCCCCCCCCTCTAAATCAAACAGATGTTTCAAATGAGCAATTATTCTCTAAGGACTTAAAAAAAAAACTTCTTATAACTCAATTCAGTTTTTAGGATGAGAACATCATCTTCATCCCACAGTTAATATTTTAGAAGCTTCTGCAAAAGAAACTGGCAAGTTGTACAAAGTTGTATGAAGATATAGAGGAAATTAGATCAATTAGATCAGGGGTGTCAAACTTGTGACCTGTGGACTGGATGCATCACATGCCGGCCACGCCCACCTCAGTTTAGCAAAGAGGGGAAAGTCACAATACATCATGTGATGATGACGTGACGATGCAAGTTTGACAGTGCTGAATTACATGAACAATGCTGCAAGGATATATGGAAGAATGATATGCAAATCTATTGTCAGTGCAAAAGAAAGTTATGCTAAATTTTCCATTTGTCTGACTTATGATCAGAATTGAGCCCTAAATTTCTGTCGCTAAGTGAGACATTTGTTAAATGAATTTTGACTCATTTAATGACCTTTGTTGCCGCATGGTCAAGGCAGATGTTTCTTCGATTGTGTGCATCCTGTTTGGAAAACCTCTGCTCTGCTTATCTGTTTTGGCTTCTGTTTTGTGGATTTATTTCAGGCATCTTGCTAACCTCCATCAGTTTCCTGCGATATCCAGAACTAAATACTTATCCTTGTGACTTTATGGACTTATGCCAGCTGTTAATGCCATGTAATTAACAGTTGGCCTTTTCAAGAAAAGACTGATTTAAGCTTTGTGTGTGAACACTACTAAACCAGTTTATTAGTAGTGTTTAATCAATTAAATTAAATGTAGGTTTGGACAAACTGAGTGTGTGTTACATTTTCTCTGCTCCATAGCTAGAGCAGAACATTAAGTGAATCACTCCAGTTGTTAAGTTAGTGACATGGTTGCCAAAAGGGACTTGCATGTCCCATGATGTCACCATCATAACTATGAGTCGGTTGCCAGGCATCTGAATTTTGCTTTAACATGGAGATGTCGCAATGGTCAAAAGTATGAAAAATGGGCATGACACTTTTTTTCCAGTGCCATTGCAACTTTGATTGGTTACTAAATGGACTGTTCTAAATCCAAATCAACCTGTATCTGCACCTTAGTATCAAGAAGACTGGACCATCCCAGGGATAAGAAAAAAAATTTCTTGGCACAATTAAGGCACTGCTTTTAGCAGAAATAGTGTAAATTAGGCTTGGTCATAAATTAGAAACATGTGCAGATCTTTGAAACATGTTGTTTCACAGTTCTGGCTAATATAAGCGCACCAGCGTGCCTTCTGTCCCCTGTCCGAATGTCTATCTTAAATTTCTACTAGCTCCATGCATATGAACTCTAATATCCCCAATGATTATGTCTTCCTTACTATTCCCAATGTCTTTCTTCTATTGATATATTTTACCTATACTGTGTATTGGACAAAATAAAAAAATAAAAAATAAAAATAAAATATACGCTTGTAACTGCATCCTGTTCTGAACCATGCTTTGGGATACAGAGAATACATCACCATAATCAAGCTACGAGACTATCGGTAAATAGGACAGTGTGTATAAAAACTATCTTTGTCGAGTATGTTGAAGGGGATGAAAGATGCATTTCCTCACTCTGGCCTCCAGCATTTGGGATGACACTCTGAACATTTTAAACTCCATTTAAAACCACCCACTTCCTAGAATTTATTTATTTATTATTTATTATTTATTATTTATTATTTATTATTTATTATTTATTGTTTATTGTTTATTGTTTATTGTTTATTGTTTATTGTTTATTGTTTATTGTTTATTGTTTATTGTTTATTGTTTATTGTTTATTGTTTATTGTTTATTGTTTATTGTTTATTGTTTATTGTTTATTGTTTATTGTTTTTCGTTTTTTCGTTGTTTCGTTGTTTCGTTGTTTCGTTGTTTCGTTGTTTCGTTGTTTCGTTGTTTCGTTGTTTCGTTGTTTCGTTTGTTCGTTTGTTCGTTTGTTCGTTTGTTCGTTTGTTCGTTTGTTCGTTTGTTCGTTTGTTCGTTTGTTCGTTTATTCGTTTATTCGTTTATTCGTTTATTCATTTATTCATTTATTCATTTATTCATTTATTCATTTATTCATTTATTCATTTATTCATTTATTCATTTATTTATTTATCCCAATACAAATTGAAAGTTAAAGAGAATAAAAACATGTTGTAGTAAATATCAGGGAAGGGATAGAAGAAGAGATATGAGAATAGAATACATCAATGAAGAGTAGAGGAAAGGACATATGAATGGGAGAAAAGATAAATAAAATATAGGAGAGACAATTGGACAGGGGACGGAAGGCACACTAGTGCACTTATGCTCGCCCCTTGAATCTGAAACTTCCTGTCCATTCTCCAACAGCAACTGATAGGATGGTGTGTGTAGGTGTGTATGTTGAGGGGAAGACGTAAAGATTATATTTCTTTTCAGTGATCTGGTTGTTAGCACATATATCCTCCATGTACAGTCACAACTCATGAAGCTTATTCTTCTGCAAGGAAAAAAAAATCAGTCCAGCTGCTTTTTGAAAAAGTCCCTTTGAGACAGCTATGACTTGGATGACTGAGAATCTCCACAGACATTTCTGTCCATTTGCAAGGCCCCAATCTTATCAAGATGGTGTTACAATTTATTGGCTACCATTGAAGCTAGCCTAAAATCTCTGTAGTTCTTCATAAAGCCTTAAGTACATGCCTAATTTTTATTGAGTTTTTTTTTTAAAGGTGCCTGATGTAATTTGTAATTGACAACACGGCTGTAGCATTAAAATGGAAATATTCACCAGAAGCTACTGGTTTATGCTGTGCTGGATTAGCTACGGTAATTGGTCAATGAGTCATGAAGCAATCAATGATCACAACCGCTGCCATTTAAGGAGATTCCACAAAAGCACAATTCTGTTTCAACCATTGATTGAATTCACTTAAACTCACTGTGTCTGCAAGCACTTAATTAAATATTACTTGATTCATAATTACAATTTTATTTTACTTACAGTCAATCCTTATTAATTTTTAAAATTTATCTTTGCATACCACAGACTATTCAGTCAATAATCAGATGGTATGTTGTACTGTTTAATATCCCAAGAACAATAATGATACAGGGTCACTTTTTAAATGCAAAGTAGCATTTATCCTATGTGTCCAATTTTTATCCTATCTGTCCAATACTTGGGTATATTAGTTCTGCACATATTTCGTTCTTAATATTTAATTATAATATATAATTATTATTTTATAATAAAATAAATATAATTATAATAATTAATTATAATTAATTGGTTATAACTTCTCATTCAGAAGATATGTGTGTGTGTGTGTGTGTGTGTGTGACATGTTTTTGCTGAATTTGAAAATTAAGGGATTTTCAGCTAGCCATACCCTCACTTAGACTTGAACTTGCAAACCTTGGCCTTGCAAAGCCGAGAATTAACCTCTAGGCTACAGTATTCAATCCCTTCAGCTCTGTACCAGGGAAGGGTTATATGTTTTTTGTGTGGAATCACCCTGGTATATTGAAGGAACATTATAGCTCCTTTTTTTGCCTCTCAGCCCAACCCAGGGCCATTTCCAAGGCAGTTAATTTATTCATAGCCAACAACTATATTCTGTATGTGTCACATGTTTTGCTGAATTTGAAAATTAAGGGAGACTAGGATAGATCTATTTCAGCCTTATTATGGCCTGATCAGCTCTCTCTCTATATATATACTGTGTGTGTGTGTGTGTGTGTGTGTATGTATATATATATATATATATATATATATATATATATATATATATATATATATATATATATATATATTTGTAAAATTTAACACACCTGCAAGTGAATCCATTTGAACTCAAAGAAATCTATTTATAGACAAAGAAGTAAGTTTATTTCCTTTCTCCTGGACCAGTTTCATTTGGTGTTGGTTGGACCCTCATATATGGGAAGCCTCAAGGTCTGCTGTCTCTGTCTTCTTTTTCAATTCTATATCAGATCCCTGGACAAGGTCATCTGCTGTTTAGGGATTTGATATCAAGACACCAGGTTAGTCAATAGAGGCCATTGAGATTCTGTCCTATTGCCTGCAATCTGTGGAGTGTGATGGAGAGGAGCCATCTCTGACTCAATCCTACCAAAATGGAATCTCTGCTGGTGTTTGACCTTGGGTGTCGTTGACTTTCCTATTCAAGAGTGATATGCAAACTTCCTGGATTCATAGCTCTTCCTCAATGAGCAGGTGGCAATTGTGGTTACGAAGGCTTCAGCAAATCTGGTGTGCTTTTTGTACCTTTTTGTAGATGGGATAGCCTTCAGATTGTCACTCTCACCTGATCACGTCACAGCTTGACTCATTGAATGTGCTCTACAGGAGCCTGCCCTTCAACCACAGCTGGAAGCTTCCACTGCTCCAGGTCCACAGTGGTGAAGCCAATGATAGGCATGACTCAATATGCCCATATAACCTCCACTTTGTGAGCTATATTGGATTCTGAGAGTGATTCAAAATCAATATCTATAAAGATCTATATGATATAGGGCCTGGTTACTTGAGGAACCACTTGTCTTCCATGGTATCTGCCAAACTCATTCAATTTTATACAATTGGAGTGCTGTGTCCCTTTGATTAAACAATGTCATCTATTGAGATTCTGTAAGCAAACTTGCTCTGTACTAGTACCTTCCCTGTGGAATGAAATTCTCCCTGAGGTCTACATTTCTCCCACCCTGCTGTTGCTTTGAAGCCTTGGTCTTTGCCCAGGCCTTTTATGAGGGAGAGAAATTCCCTTTGTATTGGATGGATTTGTTTCTTTTTTTGTTCCTGCCAATTTTTGCCATCCTTGTCATCTTTTATTCTTTGATTTTTGTCTATTGTTAGGTTTTTTTCTTTGTGTTTAATGTTTTTACTTATGAGTTGCCCTGAGCTAATAATAAACATACAGTAGCTTACATTTAAAGTAAGTTTTAATTTTTTTTTATTCTAAACTTGGTGTCAGAACAGTTTCTGTACCATTCAGCACAACTTGTTTATGGGCTCTCCACAGGACAATCGGGTAGCTGTGCTATCCTTTTCTTATGTCTGCTATTAAAAAGAGAAATGCAGCAGAAATATTTCAAAGTATCTATTGCAAGGCAAATTTAAGGCTAAGTGGCTGAATTTTGAAATCACATTTTGGCCTATTTGCATAACCCATTGAAGATGACTGAGCTAATAAAAAGAGAATGAAAGTAACATGACAGGAAACCCATTTTGTAAACCATTGATTATGTCGTAGTAATTTTAGAATGAAAATATGATACAGAAGACATATTTTATTTAGGATAGCATAACATGCAAAAATGTGCCCAATGCATTTTTTTTTAAATCAGGATAACCTCACAGCATTATTTCATTTCATTATGCAGCTAATTCTTCCTGGAATTTTCTTCCAACATTTGAAAAAATCTGTTTTAGATAACACTACAATACAGAAGTATAGCTGCATTCATGGAGTGTCTGATTCAAGTCCTTCTTACATTTATATTTACTGTACTGTACTGCAAACAAACAACCAATAGCTTTTTCTCTCTTTTTAAATCCTGCATTAGTTTTCTGTTTGTTTGAGGGCTGCAGCTTGATCAAAAAAAGATTAAACAAATAAGCAAGTGCTAATCGGAAGCCATTATGACAACTTTTTCTGCTCAAATGACTTGGCAGCATCTATCTGCTAACTTAAATGCAAACAATCACAGGCTTCCAAACTAATTACAGAGTAGAACAATATAAGGGGTAAGAAATTTGACAGCTATCATTACTAGGAAAAAAGATGGAATTTATTATGCAAATTGATCGAGCATTCTATCTAATTGAAAAAGTATATTAGGAAGGGTAAGTCCAGCACTGATCCCTATATATAGATATACTAACAGGCTTACAAAACTGATTTACTTTAGTGTTGTTTAATCATTGTTTACTCTGACCTCAGAATTAATCCAGTTTCATGTAAAGCTTCATGTATTTGTATTTATTAGATTTGAATGCCGCCCCTCTCTGTAGACTCTGAAGATGTTTCCTAGTTTGGGTAATGAAATGTCTGCAAGAAAACAACCAAGTTTAGAAAGCACCAAGGATCCCTCACTTGTAACATGTAGAGACCACAATTGAGCCCCAAATTTATGTTGTTAAGTGAATCACTGCAGTTGTTAAATCAGTAATTTGTTTGCTAAGTGAATCTGGTTTTTCCATTGATTTGCTTGTCAAAAAGTCACGAAAGAGGACTACGTGACTCTGGGACACTGTAACTGTCATAAATGTGAGCCAGTTGTCAAGCATCCAAGTGTAAATCAAGTGAGCATGGGGATGCTACAATGGTCATAAGTGTGAAAAATAGCCATACGTCCTTTTTCAGTGTCGTAACTTTGAATGGTCACTAAGTGAACTGTTGTTAGTCGAGGACAGCTTGCAATTTATTTGATTGGGGGTGTAATGATTGTGTGGATGTATGAATACATCCCAAGAAAGATGTGCTTTATTTTTGACATTTAGGATGTACAGTAGTTTATTGACAGTATTAGATGGCTGTTGTTTTGATAAAATCTGGAATTCTATTTGATTGAGAATCCATCATTGCTTTTTGATTCTGCCCAGATTATAGATGCATTGGTAGGAAAAAATTAAACCAGAAATTTCAAAAAGATTCATAATGATTTTTGATCTTCTACAAAAGGACTAGCATATTCCATGTTTATTAAAGAAACATTGTTGCAACAGATTCTGAGTTAATGTGCAAAAGAGCAACCTTGCACAACCTGACTAGTATTTTTTACACTCGTGGATAAGCCAATAGTCTTTTTCTTTCTCAGTTTATAGCAATGTTCAAATTGTAGGAAAAGCTTACTCTTGGGATGGAAAAGTAACACACCACAACATACTTGCAGCCATCTCTGTGGTCTTTCCCTTCTGAAATAATGTAAATGTTTCACTGAATAACTATTATGGTTCAAGTTAAATTTGTGTTTAATTAACTCTTTCATCTTCTGTTCTGAGAACCACAGAACATTTTAGATCACACACACGTGATATTTCTTTGCCATTGAAAATCAAAAGTTTGGCTAGGTGCTGCCACTACTGCAAAAGCAAAACTGGTAGTTCATTATCATTATTCACACAACTTTACTTTTATATCATCATGTTGGGTCCCTGCGTGGCATAGGGTCCATTCACATGGTTGAAGAAGTCACTGTCAGAGCTTTTAAAATAGCGCCGGCGGACTTACCCGCCGGTGCCTTTTGCAGCAGGGGCCGGGCAGACAGGGACACATGGCGTAGCTGCCATGTTGTTTTCGGCCAAAGTCTCGCGAGATCGCGAGACCGGCCGATGATCAGGCCAGAATGGCCTGATCAGTGACGTGTCCGGGCGGGGCCTGCCAGCCCTATAAAAGGGCGTGCAGGCCCGGGCTCAGCCTTTTCGCCAGGACATCGCCACGAGCAGACACCTGCCCGCCCTCCCTATTTTTCAGTGTGCTATTTTGGGTTGCCCTAGGGGGCCGAATAGGAATTTTTGGCGGTCTGGCCTTTTAGCCAGGCCGTTTTTTCACCTATTCCACACTGTGGAGAAGGATAAGCGGTTAGAGGGTGCTGGCACCTGTTAGGCTAATTGGCTTACCTTTGGTCATTTGAGTAGGCAGGTTAGGGGCGGAAAATTGGGTGGTGGTTTAGCAACTGCGTGTTCTCCGTTGGGCATCTTTGGGGATGATTGATAGGTTCTATCCAATCTTGTGGTGGTGACAACCTGAGCAGTTGGGGGGAACCTGTCTTTGGGTCCCGCACATTTAAGTCCCCTGTTAGGGGTTAGCCGGCGGGACCCCCCTCATGCAAGTGCATGGCAGAGTCTCAGGTGAGGGAGGGGTCCCTCACCTGGACTAGCATGGAGCTACGCCCATTGAGTTGTCCCGGAAGTTTATTCTACGTCATTTTCCGCCCAGAAGCAATTGTTTGACCCTGCAGGTCCATTGTTGGGTCATAGTTAGTTATGTTAATTATGCTAATTTAAAGTAAATAAATTATGCAAATTTATTTTAATAAAAATGACCCAGTTTTAAATCCAGCTCTTGTGTCCGTGTCGTTATTCCGTCTCTTCTGCAAAAGCTCACCACCCTCCAGGTTCTGCTACAGGAGATGACAAACGTCTTTTGAAATAGGGGCCACTTTTAAAAAAATATGTGATAAATCCAAATACCACCTCTCTTTTTCTTTATATTACAAATACAAATGTGTTTATAAATATACAAATATACTAATTTTAATGTCATATTCTGTTTTGCCTGCTCAACAATCCTTCAAGCAGTCAGCTGGACTTTCTATTTTCTTCTAAAATGCTTCTCCTGTGTCGCACATTTATAGATTCAACAGTTGGGTTGAAGGATGCATCCTCTGAAATAGATTGCACTACAGCACACATCATCCACTGATTAGGAAAGATAAAAGCTATTGTCCCACATATTGGGAAAGGATTCTTTCAAAACTCAGTGGTACTTAACATTTGTTCAAAGCCTCAGATATACCTTGCTGTGTGAGAAAAAGTTGATTGTGGAATCAAAACCTGCAGATGAGTCACAGAGTGTATCTGAAGCTGGAGACTGGCACACCCAATTTGCCTTGAGGTAATTTCAAGTGAGAATGTGTACTGTTCTTTGGAAGTCCTTGCGGAAGGGGGATAAATTAGCAGTCCTGTGAGCTACCAATGGTTTCATTTGGCTTTTATTTAATCACTGCAGACCTCAACATTGGCTTCACTTTATCATGTGATTAATTAAGCAATCATCTCTTTTTAAAGATTTATTTGCTTTTTGTGGAAAACTGTGGCCAGGCTTTAATAAAATCATAAGCTATAGGATCAATATCCACAAATGTTACAAAAATATTGCAGGTCAGGGAATGAATTTTAAATCAATCATATCATACATATCCCCCCATACATATATACATCCCCTTAAATTCTTTCTGCTTAAGAAAACAGTCAGGTTTTTTTAAACAATAAAAGTGTTTTATACTACAAAAATACATAGATCCCATTTATAAAATACCATGAATGTAAACACTTATTAAGTCATTACATTTATTAATTGGATTGTTTTTTTATTTAAACAAAAGGAACTTAGCTTTATTTTATTTGCAACAATTGACTCACAATACTATAATGAAAATGTTAAGAAAATTGATAATGAAACAAAAATACATAGGATTAATAAAATGTTTAATGTTTAACAAGATTTATATGCCACCCAACTCCAGTGGACTCTGGATGGCTAACAATATATTAAAAACAATATAAAAATTAAAGTATTAAGATAATCTATCTATTTTATTTATTTGTTTGTTTGTTTGTTTGTCAATCAAGTATAGGCTAGTAGTTTATATAAACATAATATAGAAAGTAATGATAAAAGATGACAGTAGGACAGGGATGGTAGGCACAGGTATGCACTTATGTACGCCCCTTACAGACTTCTTAGAAAAGAGGAGAGGTCAATTGTAGACAATCTAATCTGTCTGTCTGTCTGTCTGTCTGTCTGTCTGTCTGTCTGTCTGTCTGTCTGTCTGTCTATCTATCTATCTATCTATCTATCTATCTATCTATCTATCTATCTATCATCTATCTAATGCTGGGTTAGAGTGCAGCACGGCAGGCTACTTCAGCTAACTGCTAGCTGTAATTCAACAATTCAAATTTCACCACCAGTTCAAGATTGACTCAGCCTTCTATCATTCCAAGGTAGATAAAATGAGGACCCAGATTGTTGGGGGCAATATGCTAATTCTGTAAAGCTTAGAGGGGGCTGTAAAATCACTATGAAAAGGTATATAAAGCTAAATGCTATTGCTATAGCTATTGCTATTGCTATTGCCATTGCTATGTATGCATGTATGTATGTATGTATGCATGCATGCATGCATGCATGCATGCCTCTATCTATCTATCTATCTATCTATCTATCTATCTATCTATCTATCTATCATCATCATCATCTTCAATCCATCCATCCAACTATTCACCCATCCATATCTATCCATTTGCACAATTATCCTGTGTAATTTACGTTGCATTAACATAAGTAAATGTCCTAACAATATCACTTTTGAGAGGTCTTATATAAGATCAATCCAACATATTTCAGTTATTAACATTCTTTGATTGTCTTCACTACTTTTTTCCCAATTTTGGTTACAATGGACATCCACTGTTTTCTGTTCTTTTTTTGACAGACGCAAACTCTAAATACATTATTCTTATAATGTAATTCTTATAACCCTTCCTTACTGGGATTCGATCTGGCAGCCTCTGCCTTGTAAGGCAGAGAGTTAACAGTTGAGCCACCAGACCTTGATCCCTCCAGCTCTGTACCAGAGAGAGGCTATATGTTTTTATATGTCAGATCACCCTGGTATATTGAAGGAACGTCACAGCTCCTTTTTGCCTCTAGGCCCAACCCAGGACCATTTCAAGGCAGTTAATTTGTTCATAGCCGACAACTATATTCTGTATGTATCAAATGTTTTTAGCTGAAATTTTAAAATTAAGGGAGACTAGGATGGTACCATTTCGGCCTTGTTCTGGCCTAATCAGCTAGCCACACCCTTCCTTACTGGGATTCGATCTGGCAGCCTCTGCCTTGTAAGGCAGAGAGTTAGCAGTTGAGCAGATATTAATCAAGAAATGTAAAATACAGGATTGGAGTTAATAGTTAATAATTAATAGGTTCCAGTTTTAAGAATGCTCGGGTTCCTTTCATTTTTTTTAAAAAAATGGATGAGTGGAACAAAAATTATTTTCCTGACAAATGTTTAAAAACCATTTCCTGATGTGTTTTAGGTAAATATGTTTTAGACATATCTATTGCTAGTTTCTTATTCGTTAGATAATATTACTGTGCTGAACCAAGTCCTTAAAAATAAATTCGAAACATTTGGAACATATCTATTTATGAAGGACTTTGGATACATTGACCCTGCATTGTAGAAAATGGAGATTCTGTATTTTTAATATATACAGTTTGTAGATTTATCTGCTTTTAGCCTTCGAACTGACTTTGTACTGATAGAGAGAGACAACCAATAAGATTTCCACGTGGTCCAGATTTAACTCATGGCTAAAAAACTGACATGAAACGAATTGTATAGTTATAATATATTAATTACTTGTACTGCAGAAAAAAATACTGGAATGTTTAAAAAATACATGGTTAATGCAGTATTACATAATTTTACATTACATCTTTTAAAGATATTTTTAGTGTTTTCTATATACTTCACATCCACAGGAAAATCTTAAGATATTTTTGATCATAGGATGTTTTCATATGTGAAAACAAGAAAGGAGCAGCAGCACAACAGCAATGAGCCTGTTTCATTATTTGCTGCACTGGTTACCAGTTGTCACCTTTAATGCCCTTGATCACATGGGGACTGGTTATTTAAGAGGCCATCTGTCTCTGGTTGTTTCTGCCTGGTCTCCCCCTAGAGATCAAATAGCTGCCATCCTGATAGTGTTCAGAAAGCTATTAAAAGTCTGGTTGTTCTCCCAGGTTTTGGGGCTCAATGGAAAGTGTCCCAAATCCTGGGGAATGGGTTTTTATTTTATTTTTTGGATACATGTTGTTTTCGGACCATTCATGATTTCTTTTTTTCTTTTGTCATTTTTACTTTTTTAATTGTAAGACTTGAAGAGCTGTTGGAAGCTGGGCAGTCTATAGATTGCACATGTAAAGAAAATGCTTCATGCAATGGAATGTTGCTATCTCCTGTTTCTAGTTATTTTTAATTGCTCCTGTTGTGCAATAATATTTTCCATTTTTTCATTGTTTGCATAGCTACCTAATCAAATCTGTTTTTGAACAACTTTGAATCCTAGGTATTCTATATACTTACATCCATTGTTTAATGGAATATACACTTATACAAATGATGGTCACATACTGTGTTCTATATTTTTTATATATATTGTTACAAGGTCAACTAATGAATGCATTCAGTTTCAAAACCCATCACAAAGCAAATGACTGTTTTTTTTTTAAAATGAAGTAATTATAATAATCTTTGATTAGGGGGAGAAAGCTTGGTAAGATTCTAGCCTGGATTTAAAAGTTGTTTTGGCACAACTTTTGTTTTCGTAAATTTTTACGGGTATATGTATGTAGATTGTTCTGAGTTCGGGTTTTGCCCCGTGTAATATTTTGCATGTCTATGCGATGTTTCGGTGAAATCACATTCACCATCATCAGGCTGAAGTTGTAAGCTTCGTGCTGCTGTAGATATAGTTTGTTTATATAGAAAAACACCACCTCAGCATGAATAAACGTGATGACACGTCCCGCCTACCAGAAATTTGGAAACCAGCCTTAAACAAAAAAACATATCATAATCATCACCATGTCAATCCTTCAACTAAATGTGACTCCACCAACCAATCAAATCATTAAAACATAGCCACCCAATCTACTTGCTATATTCAAACCAAATCTCCACCCCCACCACTATTTATAAGGAACAAATGGCAGTTGCAAACAAACTATATCTACAGCAGCACGAAGCTTACAACTTCAGCCTGATCCGGGTCCTCATTTTACCCACCTCGTAAGGATGGAAGGCTGAGTCAACCTTGAGCAGGTGATGAGATTTGAACCGCTGACCTTCAGATCTACAAGGCAGCTTCAGTGGCCTGCAGTACAGCACTCTACCTGCTGCGCCATGTAAAATACAGGATTGGAAGGTTCCAGTTTTAAGAATGCTCAGGTTCCTCAGGTTTGTTTTGGCACAATTGTCCAGTCTTTATATTTTGGATTTAAAGGGAGAAAATAAGAACAATATGCAGTAAACTTATTTTGGTGAAGTTTTACCAAGGTATAAATTGGACAAAGCTCTCAGTTACCTTCTACAAAGTAATCAAACAAGGATAGCATTTCTTGCCATGCACTATTAATAATAAATAGGTGTTGAGAAAAGCAAGTTCTAGTTCCTATACCAGTGGGGGTGAACCTTTTTTACCTCGGGTGCCAAAAGAGCATGCCTGCATGCTATCGCGGATGCACGAGTGCCCACACCCATAATTCACTACCTAGGGAGAGCGAAAAGAGCTTTCCCTGGCCCCCAGAGGCACTCTGGAGGCCGGAAATGGCCTATTTCCCAACTTCTGGTGAGCACAGAAGGCTTGTGTTTCATCCTCCCCAGGCTCCAAAGGCTTCCCTGGAGCCGGGGGTGGGTAAAAACTCTCTCCCCCCCCCCCGGAGGCCTTCTGAAAACAAAAAATGCCCTCCCAGAGCCTCTGTGTGAGACAAAAATCAGCTGGCTGGCAAACACATGCATGTTAGAGTTGGGCTAGGACAACAGCTTGAGTGCCAGCAGATATGGCTCATTCAATTATTATATCTAGTCAAGAGTTGTCTGCTGATATATCTTACACTGATTGTTTGTAAAAGAAGGGAATGTAGAAGTGCAATAATTCTTATTTTAAAGCAATCATTTATAGATTTGTTAATATTATTGTTTAGTATTACTTAATTAATATTAATCAATGTTAGTTAGTTCCTCTGAAAGCTAAAATGTTTAATGTCAATCCAAATATACTTACACTAAATATTTAGTGTCAATCCAATCCACTATACAGACAAAGCATTCACCATGCTTTCAACTCCACTTCAACATCTGTATTTGGAAAGATTAGAGTTGCTTCATAGAAGAGCAATATCTATTAAAGCCAATGAACACTGTTTAGAATATATTATGGGGAAAAGAGCAGAAATCTTGAGTTCCAGAAGAAGCAAAGGTAGCTTGACCGGAGTGGACTGTGTTGTCCTAACTGTATAGATAGTTGTAGACTTCTGAGAACAGTACTTGTTTACCAATCAATTTTTTTTGGCTCAAGCTCAATAAAATACTCCAGGAGAAATGCAGGAAACCATTGTTATTTTAAGGAGTTCAGTGGCATAATTTTTATTATTATTATTTTTATTATTTATTAGATTTGTATGCCGCCCCTCTCTTTCATATCAGTGGTGGGTTTTTGACAATTTTCATTATTGGTTCAGTGGGTGAAACTAGGTGGGGGGCATGTGACTAAGAGGGCATGGCCAATTTTACATCAGTCATGGCCATGCCCACTCAGTCACATGACCCCCCACTTAGCTACGCCCGCAGGAAAAGGTTGGATTTTAGGGGTGAATTTCCACCTCTCTACTCCTGCCCTCTCTTTGGCAGTTGCCCACATTTCCCCTCCTTTAGCAGTCCCAGCCCTAGCCTCGTTCCCCCCACCGCACCATCACCATCTTTGTTTGGGCTGCTTATTATCTGCGGCAGCTGGTCCAGAGTCCAGAAGGCAAGTTGACCAGAGTTTTTGGTGGCTCCAGCCAGCCACCGCTTCTGGAAAGAAGTTGCCTGAAAAGTACATAAAAAGTTTTCTGTGACCTCTGGTATTTTTCAGTAGCCTTCAGGCTGTCAAAAACTACCAAAAGTCACAGAAAAAGCTGCTGATGTGCTGTTCCCACCATGTTCTTTATGCATGCGCATCCCATTGGACTTGCCAGGCTATTTATTTATTTATTTTAGATTAGATTAGATTAGATTTATTGGGATTATATGCCGCCCCTCTCCGAAAACTCGGGGCGGCTCACAACAAGATAAAAACAATACATAACAAATCCAATACCCACCAATCCAATTACAATTTTAAGCTAAAAATTCATAAAAACAACCCCAGAATATTAAAACACGCATACAATCACGCATACAAATATTTATTTATTTATTTATTCATTCATTCATTCATTCAATTTCTATGCTGCCCTTCTTCTAAGACTTGGAGTGTCTTATGACATGCAATGGGATGCATATGCACAAAGAACATGGTGGTGACAAACCTGGTGGGCGGAGTGAGCAGGAACCGACCAGAGGACTAGTTCAGGGGCATGGCCAGCCAGCTGTTGCTACCGATTCTGTGACCTTGCAACCAAATTTCTGCCAACGGTACATGCAAACCAGTGCAAACCAGCTGAATACCACCTCTGCTTCATATGAAGAATGCCAACATTATATCGGGACTCCTCACCCTTCAGTAAACAAGGAGTAAATATGGTCAATGTGTGATGCATCTGGCCCTTGAGACTCTTGTTGTAGCTGTAAATTTGTGAAAATCTTAGACTCCCAATTCTCATTCCAGAATTAGGTACTGACCTAGGCAAGGGCAGGTTTTGCAAAGTCATGAACATAGCAGGTAGTTATGGTGCCAAGTTTTGATTAAAAATACATTGAGCTTGTTATTTGTTTGGAGCATGTTATTTGTTTGGGGTAGCTCTGCTGTTATCTTTAAGAAGCTCCTTACAATGTATAAGAGATTTGGGTATCATTTTGCTTTGTATTCATTTATTTTATGCTTTTAACTGTCTGGATTACTAATAAAACTTAAAATCTCTTTATTCATGGGAGTGTTTATTGCAAGGGTGTCAAACTCAAGTCCTGGTGGTTGGATTTGGCCTACAAGCTGCTTAGATCTGGCCCATGGGGCTACCCTGGAAACAGCAAAGGACCAGCCCACTGTGCCTCTTCCAGCAGAAACAGATGTCAGGAGGGACATGGGCAGCCTTTACGATCTCCATTTTCATTGGCAGAAGGTTGCAGGAGGCTGTCACAACTGAAAATGGAGCTTGGGATCCCATTTTCACTGGCAGAGGCACCCCAGACAGAAGAGATGTCCACCCTGGCACCTCAAGTTCAAAACAACCCTGCTGTAGCCTTCAATGAAATAAAGTTTGATACCCCTGGTTTATTGTCTCTGAATCCATAATAGCCAATTGCCTGTGACCTGATCAATGCTCTGACATTTAGCAAGAATAGAATAGGATAGGATATGATATGATCGGATAGGATAGAGTAACAGTTTTGGAAGGCACTTCGGAGGTTTTCTAGTTCAAACTCAATACCAGTGATGGCGAACCTATGGCACAGGTGCCACAGGTGGCACGCGGAGCCATATCTGTGGCCGTTGCCTAGCTAAGCTCCAACATGCATGTGTGTTCTGGCCAGCTGATTTTTGGCTTGCACAGAGGCTCTGGGAGGGCATTTTTTACCCTCCCCTGGCTCCAGGGAAGCCTATGGAGGTTGAGGAGGGCAAAGCATGAGCCTACTGGGCCCATCAGAAGTTGGGAAACAGGCCATTTCCAACCTCCAGAGGGCCTCCAGGAGGTGAGGGAAGTTGTTTTTGCCCTCCCCAGGCATTGTATTATGGGTGTGGACACTCGTGCATGTGCGATAGCGTACATTCAAACAACACAGTGTACCATCTAATTTTTCATGAATAAAATGCAGTATTTTGTTAGTAACTAATATCAATCATCAAAAAAGTTGCAAAAGTTTTTTTTTCTAATTTTGTCATCCAGTTACATTCATTTTTTTAAAATTAAATTTCCTCAACGTTCCTTCAAAAAGTGCAACACCAATTATATTTCTAACTTATTAGCCATTATGCCAAAGTGCTTCCTTCTTTCTTTATACATTTTTCATAAACCAAGAAAATCTTGTATAGCCAATCAGATGTCAACAAAAGAAAATTAAAAACAAAACATAAACATATATGAATTTCAGACCTTCTCCCCCCTCTAAATAGTACGTTCCCATTTTGTTTTTTACTTTAAAACAAGGTATGTGCAGTGTGCATAGGGATTTGTTCATAGTTTTTTTTTTATAGTCTGGCCCTACAACAGTCCGAGGGACAGTGAACTGGCCCCCTGTGTAAAAAGTTTGGGGACCCCTGTTGTAGCCCCTTGCTTTGTTTTTGGTAGAGGGTTGTTCTATGATTGCCCACGCCTTTTCAGCACTGAGGGAATAAAGGTTTGCCATCTCTGCCCTATACCATTTCAGACAAGTGGTTGTCTAATCTCTTCTTAAAAACATCCAGCGTAGGAGCATTCACACTGGAAACCTTTAAGAAGAGATTGGACAACCATAATAAATTGTGATGAAGCTGGAATCCAGTGACAATGCCCTTCTAGAAAAGAAACCGCTAGCTTTTAAAACAAAATACAAGATTAAATTACATCCCCTGAGTCTTTAACATCACACCCTTAAATTTAGAAATCAAGCTAAACAAATGCCCCATGTCCAATATCCCACTAAGTCAAATAGCAATCTAAAAGAAGTGTGCCACCTATATTTCATTGTACATATTCAACTATCTGATATCAAGGTTTCTGCTACCAAAGGTTTCTGATATCAAAGGTTTGAGTATCAAAGTAGTTCTACAGTATCTTTAATAGTTCCCAAATTTGATATATATTGCTTTTGCAATTATATAACAAAACTATTATTAGATTAAAAACCAGGAAATAGGGGAAAGAGTGATTGCAAGCAACATATCAGCTATTGATACCTTTTGTAGTACAAGGGAGAATCCTTGTGTAAATAGCAATTAAGACTGTCAGTGGGTGATTGTGGGGGGGGATTGTAAATGAAGTAGAATTGGAGTATACAATGCATATGAATTAAAGTTAATTGGGAAAGAAACAGCTGGTGTTAGTGAAGATTAACTTTTTCCAGGACAACAGCAAATTTGAGTTAAAGGGATGGTATTCTTTTACCAATGTCTTTTGGGAGGAGCAAAGGAATAAATGCTTGTCATTATTGGATTTTCAAAGGTAAATATAAATGCAAAAGGTAGACAAAAACACTGTTTTGAAACAGTCATCATTCTTAATAGTTTTTGAAACTGGTGTGAGTTTACAACTTCTGACTATATCTTCAACTGTCAAATGTGCAAGTCAGTCTAGACCAATGATGGCGAACCTATGGCACGGGTGCCACAGGTGGCATACAGAGCTGTATCAGCTGGCACGCGAGCTGTTGCCCTAGCTCAGCTCCAATATGTATGCAGGCCAGCTGATTTTTGGCTCACACAGAGACTCTGGAGGGTGTTTTTGGCTTCCAGAGAGGGAATTTTGGCTCACACAGAGACTCTGGAGGGTGTTTTTGGCTTCCAGAGAGCCTCTGTGTGGATAGGGGAGGGTGTTTTTCCCCATTCCCAGCTCCAGGGAAGCTTTTGGAACTTGGAGAGGATGAAACGTGAGCCTACTGGGCTCACCAGAAGTTGGGAAACAGGCTGTTTCCAGCCTCCATAGGGCCTCCGGGGGGGGAGCTGTTTTTACACTCCCTAGGCATTGAATTATGGGTGTGGGCACTTGTGCATACACTATAAGATGCGCGCATTCTCTTTCAGAACCCAAGGAAAAAAAGGTTTGCCATCACTGGTCTAGACCCTGAAGCAGCGACATATTTATTTTACAATGACCATCACTTGGTTTTGCTAGGTTAAACTAAACACTTTAAGAAAACTAATGTGACTACAGTGACTCACCAATACCCAGGAGCGAAAGGTAGCTAGGTATAGCAGAGTGACTTAGAGAGGAATCTATACAGCAAGGTCAACAGGACTGATAATGAGGTGACATCATATCATTAATTCTACCCTCAAGGTATTAAAGTGATGACATCAGTTGTATGTATGCAAAGGGTATCATGATCACACTTTTTACCATCTTGATGAAAGCTCTATTTCACATGCATGTAAATCTCCCGGTTTATGTGTCAGCACAAAATTACAGTGGTACCTCTACTTATGAACTTAATTAATTCCGTGACCAGGTTCTTAAGTAGAAATGTTTGTAAGAAGAAGCAATTTTCCCATAGGAATCAATCTAAAAGCAAATAATGTGTGCGATTGGGGAAACCACTGGGAGGGTGGAAGCCCTGTTTCCTACCAGGAGATTCCTAGAGAGCCCCACAGAGGCTTCTCCCCGCCCTTTCTGGCCCTGCTTCCTCCCAGGAGATTCCTAGAGAGGCCCCACAGAGGCTTCTCCCTGCCTTTTCTGGCCCTGTTTCCTACCAGGAGATTCCTAGAGAGGCCCCACAGAGGCTTCTCCCTGCCTTATATGGTTACAGTTCCAGAGGCTCGAGTTTGTAAGTGGAAAATGGTTCTTGAGAAGAGGCAAAAAAAATCTTGAACACCTGTTTCTTATCTATAAAAATTTGTAAGTAGAGGCATTCTTAGGTAGAAGCACCACTGTATTGGTGTACCACACAAAGGCATGGTAAAGTGAAATAATGTGCCTTCTATCGTGTCTGTGAGCCATCTTGCCCAACAACCCGGAAGTGTCTTTCATTGGCTGAGGCGTGACAGCTCAGTCAGCAGGAAAATAAATGAGCGCTATTGGTCCATTGTGACAGCTGCTATATAAATAGCAGCTAACAGAAAGTGACTTGCCAGACCTGCCCCCCACCTTCTTGTTGCTGGTTAGATGTTACCCTAAAAAAAGGATTTCTCTTGGAAGCTGTCTCGTTTCAGTTCTTAGCCACCCTCATTCTCCCAACAGAACATCTTTCCAGCAAAATATTTGACAAGTAAATACAATAAATAAATAAAGCAGTGGTCTAGTCTATTATCCATAGTGGAAAATATAAACATGGGGCATCATTTCACAATAGGATTTCTATGATATCCTGTATTAGATTTTTCATGCACAGGCTAAATCTGCATGCAATTATTTAGCCTTCCATCTTTACCTATTTTTCTACCTCTTGATTCTTAAAGAAAGCTAATTTTTTGCATAAGCAATAGAGGTGTTATTTGTTCAGAGTTTTTAGGGTCATGTTTTATTGTAATTCAGCTGCAATAAACTTAATGAACTACAATAATTGGTACAATAAAATCGCACACAAGTGCAATATACACTGAGCACAAATACCAAAAGCCCTTGAGCAGCAATAATAATAATACGCAGAGATGCTTTAACCAAACAGCTTCTGCTCTTTCATTTGGGAAAATGCTGCAGAATACTTTGAATGGGATCTAGTCCCCTCTGGGGTCAGCAGCGGAACTCTCTGCCATCAGACTTTCAGCCTTAATGGCTTTATTTATGCTGATTTATTATTTGTTTTATGGAGAATCGTAGTGTTTTTATCAAGCTACACTCTTTGCAGCCATTTGTTATTTTCATTCAAGCAAATCAAGTGCACAGTTGAGCCAAAGTTGAATGCATCTAGGGTCTTTGGATATAAACTGAACAGAATTCATCATTTACATCACTGTCATTGACTAGATTGGTGAAATAGATAGCACTGGTTCTTTGTGAACTTCCTGCTTTCTTCATTAAATCTTTTAAACGTATTTCAATTTTTTAAAACGTCCCCATTATTTTCTCCATTATTTGCAGTTCAGTCGTGGCTGATCCTTTGACTGTTATATATTCACCAGCCCTATAAAATGTAGAATATATATGATAGGTGGTAGTCTCCTACCTTGATAATTAATGACATGTTTTTAATTGCAGGATCTTGAAAGAGTAGAAGACATTTCAGGTTGCATCTGAGAATCGCAAATGATAAAGATGCCAGTTGATCTGCGAAGCTTGGTGATCTCTGAAATTAATCACACTTTATGTGCATGTGAGTTTTCTCTGAGGCTTTTTTTACCAGAACATGTGAAACAAACATAGACAGTTGAGTTGAACTAACAACTGATTATGAATTCATAAATACACCTGAATATTCTTTTGATCAGTATCAAAAAATCAGGCAAACAAGGAAGGAAGATGGTATCAGTTCCATCAAATAGACCTGGGAAATTTGTTTTCCTCAGACAATAGACAAACTGCAGGTCAGTGAGCTATTATTTCACTGAATATCTATTTAAGCCTAACTTTTTACTGACCCACCTCAGCTATGGTTCGACTTGCTCAACTGCATCTACAGCAGCATCCAATGAACAATATGGTCTGTTCCGATTTAATGTCATATTTGAGAAGTAAAACTTTTAAAATTCAGCTGAGGGGAAAAATGTTTTCTGGAATGTACAGGAAAATGTAAGATAGTGGTTAGGCAGTTCAATTTCTTTTTCTCACTGGAATTCATTTCTGGGATAAAAAATATTGATGATGTGATAGACTAGGAAACTTCTGATCAGCAATATATGGTGTCTGCTTGAAAAAATAGCCAAGAATCTGATTTTCAGCAGTAGCTAAAATTCTGGAAGCTGCCTTATGAGGGAGGTCAGTTCTTACCCATATTTGGATGCATGCATGTATTTATTTTATATTTTACTGTACCTTTTTAAAAACAAATCAATATCTCGAAGTCACCCACATCAGTATAAGATATTCAGGCAAACCGTTCTGTATTCCAGAATCTGCCAACATTGCTTGGTGCTTGCCAAACTCCTTCCTTAACTTTCTTTAGAATCATTTTATTGCAAAAAATCAAGCCAGTATACTCAAAGCCAAATACCCACATGATCTATATATGCAACAATGATCTATATACTATGCTTGTAGCCCCTTGCAATTATGGGCTTCTCTAAGTATGCCCATATCACTCCAACACGCCGCAGTCTGCATTGGTTGCCGATCAGTTTCCGGTCACAATTCAAAGTGTTGGTTATGACCTATAAAGCCCTTCATGGCACCGGACCAGAATATCTCCGGGACCGCCTTCTGCCGCACGAATCCCAGCGACCGGTTCGGTCTCACAGAGTTGGCCTTCTCTGGGTCCCGTTGACTAAACAATGTCGTCTGGCGGGACCCAGGGGAAGAGCCTTCTCTGTGGCGGCTCTGACCCTCTGGAACCAGCTCCCCCCTGAGATTAGGATTGCCCCCACCCTCCTTGCCTTTCGCAAACTCCTTAAAACCCACCTCTGCCGTCAGGCATGGGGGAACTGAAACATCTCCCCCTTCCCCATGTTGTTTTGGTGTTAGATTGATTGTGTGCTTGTTTTTTAATATTCTGGGGTTGTTTTTTATGAATTTTTTAGCTTAACATTGTAATTGGTTTGGTGGGTATTGGATTTGTTATTATGTATTGTTTTTACTTTGTTGTGAGCCGCCCCGAGTTTGTGGAGAGGGGCGGCATATAAATCCAATAAATCTAATCTAATCTAATCTTGCTTTGTTTTGGTAGATGGTTGTTCTATGATTGAACACCCTCATATGACAATCATTTGTTGAATGTCCATAGACGTTGCTCTAAAAATACGAACTATGCCTATTGACCTAGAACTGGACAAACTTGATCTAGATATTTTGTTGTTATTGTTATTGTTACTGTTACTGTTACTGTTGTTATTGTTATTTCACAAAAACTGTGATACATAGCAAACAAGATTGATATGCTAGATTTTGTATCGCTATGATACAAGTCAAATACTTCCCAAGCGTCTAGGACTGTGTCATATATTTTCAAACGATGGGCGCAGATCCAAGTACGGTGGCCTTTTGTAATGGACAGATCGTGATTTTGTTGATGTTTATTGTTTTCAAATGCTGGCTGAGGTCTTTTTGCACAGCACCCAGTGTGCCGATCACTACTTGGACGACCTGGACTGGTTTATGACAGAGTCGTTGTAGTTCAATTTTAAGATCGTGCTATCGGCTAAGTTTTTCTTGTTGTTTTTCATCAATTTGACTGTCACCTGGTATGGTGACATCAATGATCCACTCTTTTTTCTTTTCCACAATCGTGAAGTCTGGTGTATTGTGTTTCAAAACCTTGTCAGTTTGAATTTATTTATTTATTTATTATTTATTTATTATTTGGATTTGTATGCTGCCCCTCTCCGAAGACTCTGTTTGTTTTCCACTACTTTCTCAGGTTTATTATTATTATTATTATTATTATTATTATTATTATTATTATTAACATAGAAACATAGAAACATAGAAACATAGAAACATAGAAACATAGAAGTCTGACGGCAGAAAAAGACCTCATGGTCCATCTAGTCTGCCCTTATACTATTTTCTGTATTTTATCTTAGGATAAATATATGTTTATCCCAGGCATGTTTAAATTCAGTTACTGTGGATTTATCTACCACGTCTGCTGGAAGTTTGTTCCAAGGATCTACTACTCTTTCAGTAAAATAATATTTTCTCATGTTGCTTTTGATCTTTCCCCCAACTAACTTCAGATTGTGTCCCCTTGTTCTTGTGTTCACTTTCCTATTAAAAACACTTCCCTCCTGGACCTTATTTAACCCTTTAATATATTTAAATGTTTCGATCATGTCCCCCCCGTTTCCTTCTGTCCTCCAGACTATACAGATTGAGTTCATTAAGTCTTTCCTGATACGTTTTATGCTTAAGACCTTCCACCATTCTTGTAGCCCGTCTTTGGACCCGTTCAATTTTGTCAATATCTTTTTGTAGGTGAGGTCTCCAGAACTGAACACAGTATTCCAAATGTGGTCTCACCAGCATTCTATATAGTGGGATCATAATCTCCCTCTTCCTGCTTGTTATACCTCTAGCTATGCAGCCAAGCATCCTACTTGCTTTCCCTACCGCCTGACTGCACTGTTCACCCATTTTGAGACTGTCAGAAATCACTACCCCTAAATCCTTTTCTTTTGAAGTATTTGCCAACACAGAACTGCCAATACAATACTCAGATTGAGGATTCCTTTTCCCCAAGTGCATTATTTTACATTTGGAAACATTAAACTGCAGTTTCCATTGCTTAGACCATTTATCTAGTAAAGCTAAATCATTTACCATATTACAGACGCCTCCAGGAATATCAACCCTATTGCACACTTTAGAGTCATCGGCAAATAGGCAAACCTTCCCTACCAAACCTTCCCCTATGTCACTCACAAATATATTAAAAAGAATAGGACCCAGAACAGACCCTTTTGGCACACCGCTTGTAACCTGACTCTGCTCAGAATACTCGCCATTAACAATAACTCTCTGATGTCTACGCTTCAGCCAGCTGCAAATCCATTGAACTATCCAGGGATTAAGTCCAATCTTCACTAATTTATCTATCAGCTCTTTATGTGGAACCGTATCAAAGGCTTTGCTGAAGTCCAGGTAGGCAATATCCACGGCACCACCTTCATCCAACACCTTTGTGACATAGTCAAAGAAATCAATGAGATTAGTCTGACATGATTTGCCTTCAGTAAAGCCATGCTGATTTGGGTCCAATAAGTTATTGTTTTTTAGGTGCTGATTTATCCTCTTTTTGAGTAGAGTCTCCATCATTTTAACTACAACTGATGTCAAGCTAACTGGCCTGTAGTTACCAGCTTCTTCTCTACTGCCCTTCTTGTGAATAGGCACAACACTGGCCATTCTCCAATCCTCAGGAACTTCTCCTGTTAACAAGGATTGGTTAAACAAATCAGTCAGGGGGGTAGTAATGACAGATCTGAGTTCTTTAAGAACTCTGGGGTGGATGCCATCTGGACCCATTGCCTTATTTATCTTTAATCGTTCAAGTTCTTCTAAGACATCGGCTTCTAAGATCACTGGAGCTGAATCCGTACAACTGGAAGCAATGCTATATCCCTCTATAGTATTATTTTGTAAGGTGTCTTTTGAGAAAACTGAACAGAAGTAGCTATTGAAATGGTCAGCGATCTCCTTATTCCCATTAATGCATGTATTGTTCCCGGTACTAAGCTTCGTGATGCCGCAGTTTTTCTTCTTCTTATCATTAATATATCTGAAGAAGGTTTTATCCCCCTTCTTTACAGATTTGGCAATTTCTTCCTCTTTTGAGGCTTTAGCAGCATATATTATCTGTTTTGCCTCCTTCTGTCTCATTTTATATACCTCCCTATCAGCTATACTTCCAGACTCTTTATACCTCCTATAGGCAGCCTTTTTTTCATTGACTATAGCCCTTACATCATTGCTAAACCATAGCGGTTTCTTCTTCCTTTTACCTTTAGTTATTTGTCTTACATACAGTCCAGTGGCTTTTAAGATGGCCTTTTTTAATACAGTCCACTGGATGCTCACTCCTGCCATTTTATCCCTCCCCTTTAATTCATTATCTAAATATTCTCCCATTGCATTAAAATTTGTTTTTCTGAAATCCAATACTTTGGTTGCATTATAGGATTGCTCACAATGAGTTTTTACATCAAACCACAAACATAGATGGTCACTGCAACCTAAATTTTCTCCCACCTTGACATCTGAAACCCAATTCCCATTCGTAAAAACTAAATCTAGAATATTCTCCCCTCTAGTTGGTGTCTTAACCAGCTGTGCCAGAGCTGCTCCTGTAAAGGCCTCTACTATATTCTTACTTTTGCATGTAAGGGCATAATATTATTATTATTATTATTATTATTATTATTATTATTATTATTATTATTATTATTATTAATTATATACTTTGTGGAGATGCTTTGTGACTGAAAGCCTGAAACCAGATTTCTAGCCTAGTCCTTTAAAACTCAGGGAAGAAAATAAATCACCTCCAAATTATGCAACATTTGGTAATTTTCAGCTGAATTGTTCAGCTAAATCTATTGGAAAACATTATGTTTGAAACCAGGATGAGCTGAAATTATATGAAAGCAATGGAAATTAATTCATAATAGTTTATTCATGCAAGTCAATCATTAAATATATTACCCACCAGCAGTAATATGAATCAGATCCAGATTCTCCCCCCCCCCCCCCTATTTATAGTAGATCCATTAAAATCAGTAGGGCTTATTAGTCATGGCTCATTTAAAAACATATATTTTACTTTTGAGTAAACTTGACATTTAAGTCTTGTTGATTTCAGAAATGTATTTTTGACTCACAAAATGCTTCAACATTTCTTTAAAAGTTATAAGAGTAATAACCATGAAAAATGTCAATGATGAATAGCTACCCAGCAGATATATCTCTTGATTGATAGACTATGTTTAGATCTTTCTCTCTTTCTTTCTTTCTTTCTTTCTTTCTTTCTTTCTTTCTTTCTTTCTTTCTTTCTTTCTTTCTTTCCTTCCTTCCTTCCTTCTTTCCTTCTTTCTTTTCTTTCCTTCCTTCCTTCCTTCTTTCCATTTTCTTTTTCTTTTCTTTCTCCTCCCTCCCTCTCCCCCCTTCCCTCCCTTCTCCTGGTCTCTCTCCCAATCTTTCTCTGTCTTTCAAAAATAATAAAATTAAATTGCACAACACTGCAATAATACAGGAAGTATATTATACTTGAAACACATTTCTGTTCTTTGCTGCTGCGGCAGACCCATCCAATACTGTAGCCACATGAGATGGCTACTAATAGCAATAATTTGGGCAAGAGAAAACAATGTGCTTAATTATAGATGCAATCATGAATCTACAAGCTCCAACACTCATACCACAATAAAACACAGCTGATATCCATGTTGTTAATGATTTTTTTTATTATGCCGCATGTTGTTTTAGTAACTGCACCAGCATTGTTCAAGAGTGATTACAGTATTACTAGATATAATTTCCCATTGAAAGGGACACTACATAGCAAAAGAAAGCATTTCCCCCATCTCTGATTGTCACTGGAATTTTTCATTTCTGTAGACTCATTTTCCATAAATAGTCTACTAAGAAATATTGCTTGGGCAAATTGATCCACTTTATTTAATAATGTCAATGGCATTGAATTTCAAATGAATGATGATGGTGTCTCTTTTGCCTCATATTAAGCATGACAGTTAATAAAAAGACCTATTGCAGTAGAGGGCAACATTTGACTATCCAATTCATACAATCAGTTTAGCATTGAGATATGTGGGCAAGGAGCAAGGTCTAGTTGTAAGTCAAAATAGTGGTTGGCCATACTGGGGTTTAACTCTTTGATAGCCCTTCTCGATTCTCTTCCTGTTTTATTTTTTTTCTCATAGCAGAAGCCTCATGGCAGTTTACATCTCTAGATTGAGAACCAGGCCGTGCCGTTTCTTTAACTAAGTCAATAGCTAGGAAGGACTAATTTTCATAGTTGATGCTAAGAGCTCAGAGGCAGTGGATGCAGACATTACGAAGACACAATATGCAATTTCCTCAGTTTTCCCCTTCCTGTCTGATTGCACAGGCACTTGGATAAAAGCCCTATTTTTCCTGCATATAGATGTGTTGGGCTGTGCTTTAAATTGGGTGCTGATTTTTCTTGCTATTGCACTAAGTGCCCCCAAACTAGATGGAAACCAGCTTTAATCACACAAACCTTGATTTGTAGAGGTGAGTATGCATGCAAATTCATTTGCAAACATTTGCTCAACGTTCCCTTATTTAACCAGCATATGTGAGAGGCTGGGTTACTCCCCGTTTGTACAAAGCACCCTTTGGGAATTATGTTAGCCTTCAGTCTCTGAGGCTCAAGGAAGAAGGCAAGACCCATATTTTTGTTGTTAATTACATTTAGGATCAGTTTATATGTATTTTTACACTTTATTCTGTCATTTATACTTCAATGTTTGTTAAGCTCTTTTTTCCCCTTGATTGCATAAAAATGCAGGTTCTCTCTAGCAAAAGGAAATCCACTGTAATAACTATAATAAGTTCTTTCACAATGTCAAAATGCAATCACCACCTTTTTAAAAAAAAATGTATTTATGCTTTACGTAAAGGTAGGTAAGAGATACTTATTTTGTTATAAAGCCAACATATCATTATAATATGCTTATCATGATTTTTACTATATTTCTTCTGACCGTAAGTTACATTTCTATGTCTGTCCAATTCAACAATAATTCTAGATGGCATACAAATTAAAAATGAGACTCACAATAAATTAAATAAACACAAAAATTATGATTGTAACAGGGAATAGAGAGATGCTATAAATAAATCCATTATTGTTCACCCCAACCAATTTCAGGAACTGGGCAAAAAGCCAAGTCTTCAAGGTCCACTTCAAGGACAATAGGACTGGGGCTGCTCAAACCTCCATAGAAATGCTACTTTAGAGGGCAGCAGAGACTTTCCGCTTTGTAAGTCCCATCAAATGGCAATGCTTATGAAGTGGAAGAATAGGATAGGATAGGATAGGATAGGACGGGACGGGACGGGATGGGATGGGATAGGATAGGATAGAATAGAATAGAATTCTTTATTGGCTACACAAGGAATTAGTCTTGGTGAATCTGGATAAGATAGGATGGGATGGAATGGGAATGGATTGAAATGAAATGGAGTAGAATAGAATAGAATAGAATTCTTTATTGGCCAAGTGTGATTGTACACACAAGGAATTTGTCTTGGTGCATATGCTCTCAGTGTACATAAAAGAAAAAGATACATTTGTCAAGAATCATGTGATACAACACTTAATAATTCTCATAAACAATGAAGAAACAATCAATATTAATAAAAATCTTAGGATACAAGCAACAAGTTACAGTCATACAGTCCTAAGTTGGAGGAAAAGGATGATAGGAATGATGAGAAAAAACTGGCAGAAATAGAAGTGCAGACTTAGTAAAAAGTTTGACAGTATTGAGGGAATTATTTGCTTAGTAGAGTGATGGTGTTCAGGAAAAAAACTGTTCTTGTGTCTAGTTGTCTTGGTGTGCAGTGCTCTGTAGTGATGTTTTGAGGGTAGGAGTTGAAAGGCAAGTTTGTCAGTTCTTATAGGATGGGCAGAAACAATAGAAGAAAGGCAGTCTTTCAGATGACCAGATAAGCTACACAATGAAAGGGTTTGTAAATGACAACCAGAGCCTTGAATTGTATCTGGAAGTCCTTTGGTATCAAAACACTCTATTACTAGTAGTGCTCCTAGATTGTGAACTGGCTACAGTGTCCAAGTGATCTTGAAAGGCAACCTCACATGAAGTGCATTGCAGTAGTCCATCAATAGTGGTTGGTTCCTACCAGTGCAGTCCAGAGCGCTGCATCAGTAGGAATCCACTGATTATACAATTTCTGGTGATTTCCCCCCGGCATTTCTGTGTCGGAAGAAGTCCTCCCGCCTGTCCCCATCTCAATGCTGACCTTTATTCTTCATCTGAAGCACAGCTGGGAAGCTTCTCAGCTGTGTTTTGGCTTGTAATGTGGTCCTGAGCATGTGGGGAAGTGAAATTGCGCGGTGGGATGCATGTGTGTAAAGATACACACTGGTAGCAAAATTCAACTGGAACCTGCCCCTGGTCCACACGGCAAGGTTACTAAAGCATGAGTGTCTGGGAGGAAGGACTTTCACTCCAGAAAAATGTGCAGGAGGTGTATCAGACCTGTGCAACAATCCTGGCCATAGTCATCATGTGTTCTTCAAGCAGAAATAGTGAGTCAGAAAGATCCCAAACAGTCACTCACCATTGCCTGGGAAAGTGTGATCCTATTCAGAACAAAAGATGAATACGCTTGGCATCAGAAGACTCACAAACCCAAAGCTACACTGTTTTGAGAAACGATGAATAACATTTATCTAAAAATATTACATATGTCATTATAAATTGGAAAGTCTATAAGAAAATGAACAAGGGACTTATTCCGTTTGCTATTCAAATACTTTCCTGTAATAAACATTTCTCAGAACCCAACTAGCTGCACTTCTTTATTTTGAAACTGCCAAACCTTTTGACAATGTAGCTTCCCTTCAAATATAACATTATTTTTTTAAAATTCCATAGGGATCCAAAAATAGGGGAGTTATTTTGGAAACCCAGAAGCCGTTTTTAAAATACTTCGAGATGTATCATTATAATTTTAAATTGCTCATCTTCTCTGATCATCCATAGATGATATTAGTTGATGCTAGAAATAAAACTTAACTAGACTATAGCACTAATTGTTGAACCTTTTGCAATGAAGAGAATGAAAGAAACATCTGCAGAAAATACATATGTTTTCATATCATAATAAAAAGAAGAATTCAACACAATTTTGGATATTATATGTTAAATTACCTGAATGCCAGGTTGCCTCTCCATTTCCCAATTGTGTAAATCATGGCCTATAAATTCTTGCTACTTTGCGGAAGGTACAAAATGCATTTGCTTGTTCATTTTTAGGACTATCCAGGAGGGTGGGGGGTGGGTATTAAGCTCACAATACACATTCTATCTAAATTAGCCTTTAGATAGCTTGAAGCTCAAGTAAATCATATCCTCAGTTCGCTGCCTATTTTAAATAAGTGGCAGTGCGAAGGTGGGGGGAAGGGAGGAAGGACCTAATTTAATGCACTTGATTCAGGGAAAGAAAGTCAATTGGAACATTAAATACAAATACAATAGCCCGTTAGCTTTCTGTAAGAAGCTTCTCCTCCTATTAAAAAGCTTTGTTCTGAAGCAGTATGCAGACACACACAAACACACACACACACAATGAACGCAGTGCATCTTAGAGCTAAATTTAATATATGCAGGGGTATGATGTTTGCAGTGCATGCATTTCAGCAGGTCCCATTAGTGTGCCTTTCCCCTCCAGTGAAAACAGAATGAACCACAGCCCCTTCTGGTTTGCATAAAGCAAACAAAATTAGATTTGCTTTGCTGAATTGAAACTCGCTTGGGATTGTGCGCCTCTCTCGGGGACAAATTACTTCAAACAATCCCTTTGTACCATAACAAAATCAAAAAATTCAGGCCAATCAACATGGCTCGAAAACCCTTAACACAAGAATTAATAATACAACCTAGTCTATTTTTATTGCTTCTGTGCTACAGATCTTTGTTTTAATGTAATTACCCTTATTTGCTGTCCAAGTGTTAAATAAGCTTGCATATGTTAACCAGGGTGACATAAAACAACTTTTCATATTTGTATGTTGTAGTCTCTAAAGCAAATCTCTAGATCATACAAGCCAAGCATAATATTGAACTGAAATGGGATAGCAGTCTTTTCCAGTACAAAACAAAAAAAAAATCATCCTTTTTTTACTCATATAATAAAGATTATCCAAAGTACATCCCAGTGAAATCACTGAGGCATATTTCAAAATATGTATGATTAGAACAGGATAGAGCAAAATTTAGCAATCAAGGTTCCCTGCTTTCTGAAATAATTGAAAAGGATTTGAAACTCTTAATTTCACTACAAAGGATTTATCTGAGCATTGCCAAGCTTGCTTTGAGCTCACTACCAAGTATAATTTCAAAATATAGACAAAGATAACAACTTCCTTCAGTCTGCTCATTCTCATCCACGACTGTGCTTAGCACATGAGCAGTTCAGGAGGTTTTAGATCCTTGATTACTTTCTGCATTACACTGTTTGATCTCCAAGCCCACTGTGCAAGATTGTAAAGTTGAATTTATATTTGTCGTGCCCCTCATAAAAACTTAGCCTGCTTTAGCCACAGGGGAGAATTTTCTATAACAGCAAGATTTTACATTATTGTTTCTGTCAGTATTATCTCTAAGGGATTTTTGAGGGGTATGATTTTAAAACAGGTGTTATGACCCATGATTTTCAGTAGCATAAAAGTACAACCGTGAACGACTCTTGCACTTAATCTCAAAGATAACCTTATATATGATTAAAAATATAGAAAGTTGATTGTTATCAGCTCATCAATATACAGAATTTGTTTATGTTTCCTGAAGAAAGGAAGTGTCTCTTTTCTAGAGCAACATCTGTCCTCTAATTTAGCCTTAAGATTTAGATAGCCTACCAGTCTGGTGTTGTTTAGAAGCATTAATTAATTAATTAATTAATTAATTAATTAATTAATTTTATTAGATTTGTATGCCGCCCCTCTCCGAAGACTCGGGGCGGCTCACAACAACAATAAAAAACAGTATAAACAATGGAACAAATCTAATAATAAGAATTATATTAAAAAACCCCAACTGTTAAAAAAACCATACAACACATACATATCAAACATAAAATATAAGAAATCCTGGGGGAGATGTCTTAGTTCTCCCATGCCTGGCGATATAGGTGGGTCTTGAGTAACTTGTGAAAGACACGGAGGCTGGGGGTTGTTCTAATCTCCGGGGGGAGTTGATTCCAGAGGGCCGGGGCCACCACAGAGAAGGCTCTTCTCCTGGGGCCCGCCAAATGACATTGTTTGGTCGACGGGACCTGGAGAAGGCCAACTCTGTGGGACGTTATCAGCCGCTGGGATTCGTGCGGTAGAAGGCGGTTCCGGAGGTATTCTGGTCCAATGCCATGAAGGGCTTTATAGGTCATAACCAACACTTTGACTTGTGACCGGAAACCGATCGGCAGCCAGTGCAGGCCACGGAGTTTTGTAGAAACGTGGGCGAATCTAGGAAGCCCCACGATAGCTCTCATGGACGCATTCTGCACAATCTGAAGTCTCCATAATGCTTGATAAGTTCTTCATAAGTTCATCACTCAGGCTTTCACTGGGGGAAAGTGAAACCCTCGCTTCATTGTGGTTTCCACTTTCCATACTTTCCACCTTTATCTTTTATATTTCATTGATGTCATCTTAATTTCTTTGTTTGATTGTTGGGAGTTATCCAAAATCATTGAGAGCTGGGGAGTGCATACAAGTTTAATAAATAATAATAATAATGCCCCCTTGCCATGTGTGATGAGTTTGTGGTATTCTTATGAGATTGAGCGCTAAGTTGATGGCAGTATATTCTACCTGGAAGGTCATCCATGCCACACAGATCTCAGTGGAAAATCCAGACTAATTGTATCCATCATCCCATTAAATGCGGTGAGACCATAGATAACAGAAAAGGAATCCTGTTTCTTGGGTCAACAATGAACACAGCAGCTGAGCATATGTTGACAAGTGAGTAACGGGACTAAGGAGCTACGGTTAGCCAATCTGGGTTTAGTCCTGTAGGATTACTGAATGAAGAGCTATAGACAAGAAAAAAATGATTGATTTTGAAAATTGTGTTATTTTGGCCTGCTATTATCAATCAAAATTGTTAAATTTATTTAAATCAAATGTTTGAATCACGGACATTTTTATCCAGACTCAGATATTACTGAACAACAATTAGCAAGTCAAAGGAGTTTTATTACCAGAAACAAAATACTCAGGGAAACAGAATTGGAAAAGATTCAGAAAAATTGGGAAATGGAAGGCCAATAGTAGAATAGCAGAAAAAACTTAACTAACAAAATTGGAAATAGATAGAAAACAATTGATATGAACTACAGAAGTAATAAAATAGGGAAAGCCAAGGATTTATGGATAAATTTACATATCTCCAAAAACCAAAATACAATAATGTTCAGTGCTTTTGAAAGCATTTTAAAATTTTAGTGTCAGAAAGGAGCTACCCAGATGTAAGCTATTCCTATACTTCTATACCTCCTCTTCCGATAGGCTGAAATCATGTCACTAAAAGTTCTCACTGAATTTAGGTGGTAGGATCCTCATCTTCTGTGGGGGGTGGCTACAGGCAGATTAATCATCTGAGTTTTATATTATTTTTAGCAGGGAGCACTGTCCATAAGAAAAGACTGGTGATTATTCTATTTGTTTAATATTTCTTGTAGAAAATTAATTTTTGTAGATTTTACAAACATGATAGAGTCTGAGATTTAAAATGACTAAAAAAACAATCTCTGTGACTTCAATCAAAATCCGTAACAAGCAAAATTTCCTATGCATTTTGCATATCATGTAATTAAACTCTGACAAAGATAATCGAGATATCATGTAGTTAAACTATGACAAAGATAACCTAGATAAAGAAAAGAGATTGATTTCTTAGCTTTTAATAATTTGAGATACAGTAGGGCAGTGATGGTGAACCTTTTTTCCCTTGGGTGCCGAAAAAGCATGCACGTGCGCTATCACATGTGCCCGAGTACCCACACCCATAATTCAATGCCTGGGGAGGGTGAAAACAGCTTCCCCCACCCACTGGAGACCCTCTGGAGGCTGAAAATAGACTGTTTCCCTATATCTGGTGGACTCAGTAGGCTTGTGTTTCACCCTGCCCAGGCTCCAAAGGCTTCCCTGGATCTGGAGGAGGATAAAAACACCCTTCCCCATTCCCCCAGAGCCTCTATGGAAGCCAAAAATGCCCTCCAGAGCCTGTCTATGTGAGCCAAAAATCAGGTGGCAAGCACACACATGCACATTGGAGCTGAGCTAGGGCAACGGCTCGCGTACCAGCAGATATGGCTCTGTGTGCCACCTGTGCCACCTGTGCCATAGGTTCGCCCTCACTGCAGTAGGGCTATCAAACTACCGGCCCATGGGCCAGATGCATCACGTGGGGGCCACACTCATATCTGGTTTAGCAAAGGGGGGGAAAAGTCCTGATACATCAGGTGATGCCACCATGATGACATGAATTTGACACCCCTGGGATAGAGTCTCTTTGTAGCCACTAACATTTGGGCTGATCTGGTGTAGCCTGCATTGTTTTGATCACGAAAGTAATCTTTTGTGATAAAAAAAGTAGCAATATAGATGGTAGAACACCTTAGTTATATGTCTAAATAGAGTACTAATATTAATAATAATAAATTATTATTATTATTATTAAATATATTATTATTATTATTATTAAATATATTATTATTATTATTATTATTATTATTATTATTATATATATCTTATTTCAATTATCAATAAGCGGTTGATCAATGAATTCACTGCAACAATATGATACTACTGTTAATGTGATTTTCTTTGATTTTCTTCTGTACTTACTATTGTGTTTTCTTTTCAAAAAATGGAAAATTAATTAATAAAAATATTTTAAAAGAAAATATCATAGTATCTTTGCCATAGTCATATGCATTGCGACATTCTTTAGTTAGTAAAAATTTTAAAGTTGCCATTTTCAGAAGAAAGATCACACATTTCCAACAATTTTCCTTTCCTTGGCATCTGGAATAATAGCACTTTTCCAATTTCTCAATGTTTTGTTCTTTCCCAAGTATAAGATGTTTACACAGTCTTTATATGACCCATAATTCCTCAACAGGAAATTATTATTATTTGCTGAGCAGGAGGCTACCCAAACATGTAATGCTATCCTTTATTAAAACAATATCAAGTTTAAATGCTACCCTATCTGGCAGGCAACTTAGAAGCTTGCCATTAATCCATGTTTCTTCAAAATATTTCAGTAGGGCTCTCTAGAATTGATGGCAGGCCATCCAATTACGTTGCATAATAACATGCTCTATCTAAGATTTTTGGCAGTACAATGGCAGGGAGTTTGTAAGTGCTTTCCATTTATGGGACTATCTGCCCAAAAATTGAAGGCATGGTAGAAACAATTGTGTTGGATTTATTAAACGATGGCTGTGTACACACAAATAGTTATTCTACCTGTGCTTTTATTCTTCTGAGCTTCTCTCTTATGGAATGGTATAAAAGTAGCAGAGTGGGTCTTTAATTTTTTATGGAAGGCAGGGAGAGTACGGGCAGTACAGATTTCTGAGGGGAGCTAATTCCATAGGGCCGGGGCTGCCACAGAAAAGGCTCTTCCCTTAGGCCCTGCCAGATGACAGCTCAGGGATGGAGAAGCTTATTTTTGTACTATTCCATATGCTGCCATGTGATGTGAAGCAGAGCAGCTTGAATGATCTACATGGAAAAATAGATGCCAGTAAGTACTGTATGTATCCATTAAGATTCTGCTTTCATTGTGTCCTCATTTGTGCGAACAGCACTCATACTTGAATGCAAACCGGCTCTAATTTGCTGTGAATAGGAGTTAAAAGCATTTACAAATTTCTACTAATTTACTGTTCAAACACCAATCAGCTGTTAAAGGATTCAAAATGTAGCCAGCTTTTTTTTAAAAAAAAAACAGCTTGGAGAGTCCAAAGCTTTTGCATACATTCATATGGACTTAAATTTGTGTTAAACCAAATTAGATCCCAGGAAATCACAATCATTCATGATTCATTGAGTCATTCGTATATGAAAGCTGTTTCCAGCTTCAGTATATATTCTTGGGCTGAGACCGTTCCTTCTACAAAAATATACAAAGTATTATCCATGGGCAATTACCCACTTCTACTCTCTTTCCAAGCCTGCGCTGTTAGCAGCATAAATTATTCATAATATATAATGTCAGATGCAAGGGGCGGGTGCTCTGTCACAAATTTAGCCTTTTATAATTATTTTTTATTAGCAGTAAGGGCAAAATGACCCTTATTGATCAGTAAGAGAGTTGTTATTTTTAGTGTTCCCAACTTGTATTACTTTGGCTTTGCAGAAATAAACATGTTTATTTTTACGTGAAAGGACCGCCCTTTGCTTGCAGCGCCGCTGCGGTGTCCTTTTTCGTAAAAATAACAATGTTTATTTTTATGTGAAGACCTCCCTTTGAAGGAGCTGGGGGAACCCTCCCACGAAGAGATTCCGGGGGCAGAGCTTTGACGTCACCAGCAGGTTGCTAAGGACGCCAATGTGATCACTTCCTGGATTCCATGGAATCCAGGAAATGATCACCTTGGTATCCTTAGCAACCTGCCAGTGATGTCAAAGTTCCGCCCCCGGAATATCTTTGTGGGAGGGATTCCCCGTTCAGGTTCGAGTTCGGGTTCGGTTCGGGTTCAGCCGAATTTTGCGTAAAGTTTGTCCGAACTTGCCGAACACGAACACCGGTGGGTTCGCTCATCTCTACATATGACCTGAACAGAATAGCAGTGTTAAGCCAGTCACATGACCTTTAAACCATCCCTGGTCACATGATCATCAAGCCACTTCTACCTGGTCACATGGCCGGCAAACCACACCCACAAAATAAACCAAATGCACAGTGCTCTAGTAAAATAATTTGCAGCCCTTCACTAGATACAGGATAGCATAAGAAGTGTACGCATGTCAAATATTATGGCTAGCGTGATCAGATTTAGAAAAGTAACTCTCAGAACACATTAATTTGTATAGATTTATATACTATATTAATCCAAATATTTGCACAGGCATAATAAACAGGAATTAGGGAAATTGTTCCTGTATGGGTTTGTAGAGATAGCCATCAGAAACTGGGGCATAATCTTGGTTTGCAATGTTGGCCTAATGTCTTGGATACATCCTGGGAAAAGCAGGAAGTCTGGGAAGAGGAGGTGATATTGTCAGCAGTCCCTATGGATGTGCTGTTTCAACCTGACAGATATTTGACAACCTGTTGTAGGGATTGGAGAAGGAAGTGGATCCATTTTTCAGTTACTCTTCAGATTGAACAGTAGAGGGGTGGAAGCTGAGAGAAATCTGAAATTTGTCAGAAAAATATTTATTTGGAAAAAATAAATAGAAAAATATTATTTTTCCTCAAGAGAGTCTTTTCTATTGGCAACCACCATCTCCCACCAATCTTCACAAAAAGATTATTTCTGATGTTAAAGTATTATGAAGATATTAAACAATTAGAAAATCACAAACCATACTTTTTATTATTTATAAGATAGAGAATAGCATATTATGCGAATTGTTTACGGATCCAAAATGGTCTGTCAATACAATTGCTATTACTGTTACCACCTGGATTGCCAGAAATAACACTGATCCTATCAATGTTGTCATCTTGTTGTTGTTGTTATGATTATTTACAATTCCTTGGAAATGCGATTTCACATTTCTATGCAAAGGAGTAGAGGAAGCAGAAGCTACCATCCTGTTATCTACAGCAATCCTACAGTTTATATTTATGATCTATACAACATTGCAGACAAGTGATTAAATGCCCTTTTGAACATACCCAGTGAAATACCTCTTGTATAGCCCAAGGACATGTGATGAATGTTTTACCTCTCCTGCCAGTCTATTGGAAATAATGAACCTTCTTTTAAAATCAGGCCTCTGGCTCTCCTTGAAGGGATGGCACACAAGAGTTAAATTTTAAAAAATGAACAACAACAACAAAAAACCCTGGCTGTGAATTTTATCTGCATTTGGGCATTTTTTTCTTTTCTGTTCTGTTCTTTCTTTTCTTTTCAGAAAAAGTAAGGTGGGTTTTTTTTAACAAAAGCAAAGGCAATTGGAAAATTTTGGAAAAGAGAGATATATTTCAATATCAAGACATAAAGCTACACATACTCTCTACATTATCTTCAAAGGTATGAGAATCTAAGCAAATAAATTAAACCCCTGGCTAAACATTTAGCAAGATGCTGATGTAGCTATATAGCTAAGCAAGTCACAGAGATGATGCAAATAAACCTCTCAAATGCTTACATACCAGTGAACTTAAGTGTGATTAAAGAAAGGTAACATAAAATAAATAGCACTAGAATCAGTAACTTCTTGGTGCCTATATTATATCTGCCTTCTGCAATATGTAATCCCTGGGAGATCGTTGTAGCTAATCGGAGGTTTTTCGAAGTTGCAAAATTATTTACATAGACATAAATTATATATGATAATTAGAAGACAGAATTGTTGCACCTGTGTTATGCCTTATGGCCTTAAGATGATAATAGTAGTGTTTTTCTAGTTATTGAATAAAATGTACAATTAAAAGAGAGCTATTTCTATATAGAATCTTTGTTCAGATTAGTTTCAATTTCCTCAACATCATAAACTGGAGGGCTAAAAGTTATGTTCCAAGTCTTCCCCCAAAGTGAGAGGAAACAACATGTCTCCAAATTGGTTATGCCACAAACTGGGGCTTCATCCCCTGAAAGTTTCCTATTAGAAAGTCAGAGCATAGCAGATAGCTGGGAGTTTGGACATATTGTTGGGATGGTGGAAATATCTGTTGAGAAAATATCAAGATGGATGGCTACCACTGGAAGAAACATTTTTACTTAAAAATTGGCCAAGGTGGGTTTCTGCAGCCAGGTGAGTTATTGGATGAGCTGTGCATTGCAGTTATCAAACACAAACACTGCTCCTTATCTACTTACATGACAAGTCACGTCATAAGTATAAAAGAGGTGAAATTGAACAGAAAAGAATAGAACAGAACAGAATAGAATTTTTTATTGGCTAAGTATGATTGAACACAGAAGGAATTTGTCTGGGTGCATATCCAGTTTGTCAAGAATCATAAAGAACAAAACTTAATAATTGTCCAGGTACAAATAAGCAATCCAATCATATTAGGAACCAATCAATATAGGTTTACGTTGTGATGTCATAGCACACTTGTTAACTTGTCTCCTCCGTCCCCCATTCCAGTAAAGGGCTACCAAATTTTTTTCCCCACACTGTGGGCATGGCTTATGCAGGACGCCCTGCATTTTCTTTCAACATCTTTCAGTGCAAATTGGGTGCTCTGGGATGGAGCTCCATTTTTGCTACCCCACTGCATTCTCCCCATAGGGGCAGTAGCCCACCCCTGAATACCACTTAGCAATAGCACTCAAGACTTATATACCACTTCACAGTTCTTTTCAGCCCTCTCCATGTGGTTTACAGAGAAGCATATTGTCGTGCACCCTCCCCCTCAATTTGGGTCCTCATTTTACCTACCTCAGAATAATGGAAGGTTGAGCTGGTGAGAATCGAACTGCTGGCAATCAGCAGAATTATCCTACAATACTACATTCTAACCACTTGTGCCAACATGGCAGAATAGTCACACTTCCCAATTTTCTTCTAAGAGAGACATTCTAGGAAATGAAGATAATATTGGAGGTTGATATTATGTTACAAGCCAAAGTTCCTGCTATTTTTGTAATGTAAATAATATTTTTAAAAAATGATCAGAGAGACAAAGTAGCCAAGGGAGATTTCATGTTCAGATTTCATGAAATATTAGGAAACTTCTTTTCCCCATATAGAATACATTACAAAAAATATCCACAATATAATTCCCTTATTATATTCCCTTCAACTTGTAAAAAGTTAGGCAAGGCTATCTCTTGTTGGAATATTGTGCTATACATGCAATACTCTAACCAAAGTCAAGCCAACAAGAATAGCACAGATATTTGTGGAATAACTTAATGTTGCTTCTAGCATACATATAGCAACAAATTGCAATTATAACTCATATTAGCAATAGATATTACAATTATGTACTGCATGATTTTCTTAAAGAGTCAAACTTTATGAATATTCTAATTTAACTAGACTGATTTCTAATCTCCCACATTTTATTACTTGGTGGGGTTTAAGTTCAAGCACATCAAATGTGAAAAATCTAAAAATCCAATACTGTAAGATTTAGTAAGTTCATGATGGAAATAGAAATTCAGTGGATATAACTTAATTTGTTCTGTGAATCATCTTAATGTGAATGCCAAAATGGATTTAATTTTTATTGTCACCAAAGATAGAAGTGTTCTGGATTTAAGTAATTAAAATTTACATTCTGCAAGGACTGGGGTAAAGGAACTCGTACTTAAGGATGCAGACATTTATCTATAAGGTATGACTGCCAAATTACATATCAAAGTCTCTATAATAGTGATTTAAAACAAAGGAAGCCAAGCCTTCAGCTGATCAGATATATCAAGTGGTCATTATCACTAATAAAAATCTATATACTGTATGTGATTTCCACCAGTAGTTCTATAATAAATATAGCCTTGCCACTAAGCACCTACTACATCTTTCCCAACCATAAAGATTGGCTTGGATTGCAACTTCTAGATTGCAACTGGATTGCAACTTCTAGATTCTACACCACTGCAACTATTGGATGGCTGGGAATTCTGGAAATCATAGTCCCAACACAGCTAAAGATACTAGGCTGAGGAAGGCTGACTTGGAAACTATAAGACCTGTTATACTTGTCATTCCCCCGTCATTGAAAATGAGGCTGTTGTTAAAAGAATTTATTTTATGTGGATTATATTATAATCTGGCATTATATTTCAATCAGTGAAATACATTTTGGTAGTCTGAAATGCATATAACATTGAATGGATATAACTGCACACCATATAAACTGCACACTGTATAACTATGGGAAACTCATGTGACTTTTTACATCAAATTCTTTGATGCTCTGCCTTGGATCCTATTTATGTATGTATGTATGTATGTATGTATGTATGTATGTATGTATGTATGTATGTATGTATGTATTTATTTAGTTACTTATTTATTTATTTATTTATTAGATTTGTATGCCGCCCCTCTCTGTAGACTCGGGGCGGCTCACAACAATAACAAAGACAATGTAAGAACAAATCTAATAATTTAAAAAACACTAAAACCCCCATTATTAAAAGCAAGCATACACACAAACATACCATGTATAAACTGTATAGGCCCGGGGGAGATGTCTCAGTTCCCCCATGCCTGATGGCAGAGATGGGTCTTAAGAACTTTACAAAAGGCAAGGAGGGTGGGGGGCAGTTCTGATCTCTGGGGGGAGCTGGTTCCAGAGGGTCAGGGCCGCCACAGAGAAGGCTCTTCTCCTGGGTCCCGCCAAACAACATTGTTTAGTCGACGGGACCCGGAGAAGGCCAACTCTGTGGGACCTAACCAGTCACTGGGATTCGTGCGGCAGAAGGCGGTCCTGGAGATATTCTTGTCCGATGCCATGAAGGGCTTTATAGGTCATAACCAAAACTTTGAATTGTGACCAGAAATTGATCGTCAACCAATGCAGACTGCGGAGTATTGGTGTAACATGGGCATACCTTGGGAAGCCCGTGATTGCTTTCGCAGCTGCATTCTGCACGATCTGAAGTTTCCAAACACTTTTCAAAGGTAGCCCCATGTAGAGAGCATTACAGTAGTCGAACCTCGAGGTGATGAGGGCATGAGTGACTGTGAGCACTGAGTCCCGGTCCAGATAGGGCCTCAACTGGTGCACCAGGTGAACCTGGGCAAACGTCCCCCTCGCCACAGCTGAAAGATGTTTCTCTAATGTGAGCTGTGGATCGAGGAGGACGCCCAAGTTGCCTTTTTGCTGGAGCATCCTTCCAACCTTAAGTTTTCAGCTTGGTTGTACTGTAATTTCTTTCATATTTCCTGGTTTGCTGACTGGGAATGGGGTTAACTGTAGTCCAATAATGCTTGTGGATGTCACATCATGAACAGTTGCATCCCATCTGAAAATGATGCAGTAACATTAAAAGGCAGCAACCTGCTTTGTACTGTGCTGTTCCATTTTTCTTACAATGTTGCCCTTCATCTATCCCAAGGGTGTCAAACTCAATTTCAGTGAGGGCTGCATCAGGATTGTGTTGGACCTCGATGGACCAAGGTTGGCATGGCCTGGGTAGGGGTGGTCAGCTTGACATCACTCATGTTGGGAGCACCTGCCACCAAAAACGGACTCACAAGTTCCATTTCGGCTGCAACAGTCTGGCTGCTTGCTGTTCTCCCAAAGTCTATTTTCACTAGTGGAGGCACCACAGGCTACACATACCTTTTTGCTGTTCAAGGCTGCCCCAGGGACAAGATCTAAGTACCCTGTGGGCTGGATCCAGTCCCTAGGCTGTGAGTTTGACACCTCTGTTCTATCCATTCCTTTTCTTTGTCTTGGATAAATTGTGTGCTCTTTAGAGGCAGGGATCTTTTCTGTCTCTTTTTATTTATTTTTCCAGGCATTTCTTAGTGCCTTGAGAAGAGTTGGGTGCATGGTTGGAGCTCGATGCATTTTTAATGATAATAAATAATATAGCACCCACCACCATTTCTTATCACAAGGTAATTTATTCTCATTTGGCACTAATGGGTGGCCTCAGCAAAGATGCTCAGATGTTCAGATCCTCAAAGGCCCATAGTAGTGCAAACTGAATTTTACTAAGCGACACTTTGGGCAAAGCATTGGTTCCTCGAGGATCAGGTAGCAAAGGAACATTGAGATGGAAATGTGTTTTCGGCTGTTGATGATGAATAAGCAGAGGGCAGGGTTAAGACAAGATTGACAAATTAGCTTCCGGAACACTGGATAAATTAAGCAGGCAGTCTAGCCGTGTCATTCTTGGTTCTTTTACAATTTTCAAGCGCCAAAACAAGAAACAAATAACTTTAAATTTAAAAAAAATCTTCATAGATTTCTGATAATATCACAATGTGAGGATGGTTCTGAAATTTCCTCATTATTGCATTGTCTCCTTGATTACTAATGTTAGTAATCAAGTTAGTGTTACAAATTATGGTTACATATGCATGCATTGTCTGTGTGAGTGGGGGAGAAAAAGCAAGGGGGTCCCTCTAGAATATTAGGATGTATTATTATTATTAGTAGTAGTAGTATTATTATTATCATTATCATTATTATGGTTGTTGTTGTTGTTATTGTTATTATTATTGTTGTTGTTGTTGTTATTGTTGTTATTGTTGTTGTTATTATTATTATTATTATTATTATTATTAATATTATTAATTAGATTTGTATGCCGCCCCTCTCTGCAGACTCCGGGCGGCTCACAACAGTGATAAAACAATATACAATAACAAATCTAATATTAAAAGTCTAAAATAACAATTTAACAATTTAGCTAAAACCTATTTTTAAAAAGCCTTCATATATTATTTTCGAAGGAGAAAAATCTTAAAATGTTGATTTCATGCAAAATATGTTTTCATAACATGCCATATTTCATTTTCTCTGCTACTTGACTAGAGAAGGTCAGGATATTATTTTATCCACCCAGGTAAAAGAAATTGTCTATAGTATACAAGGTCTGTTTTTAAGTGAAAGGCATCCTTGAAACCACTATTACAATGATACTATCTTAGAGTTCACCTCTTTCCAATTAAATTGTGACCTTTCCTTCTGCATGCAAGTCCCCCCCCCTCTTTCTGACTCTCTCTTTTTGCCTTAAATCCCAGAGCTCAAATGTCATTTCAAAGTTTATTTTGTATTTCTAACCTGTAATTTGGAAAATAAGCATGAATCTCTAAGAAGGTTACCAGTTCTCATCTTAATATATTGTGGTTTCTGCCAGGGTGTTAACCTGAACTAGCAGGTGGATGGATTCCTAAGTATGGCATTCCTAAGTATGACAAAAAGACACTATGGCATCATGATTTTTACCCTGTACAGTATTAGAAAAATTGAGAACAACAACCAAACAAAAAAAGGAATCAGTGAGATGATTTTAATTTTTTTCCTATTTTTGTTAGTCCCCCAGAGTTATATTACATAATAGGGGCAGCCAAATGTTTTAAATAAATACATTTATTTTTATTTTATTTATTGATCTTATTTGTTTGTTTGTTTGTTTGTTTGTTTGTTTGTTTATTTATTTATTCATTCATTCATTCATTCATTCATTCATTCATTCATTCATTTATTTATTTATTAGATTTGTATGCCGCCCCTCTCTGTAGACTTTAAGAATGTGTTTCTTAAATGTTTTTCTCTCAGGACCCTTTCCTCTTTTAAAAATTGTGGAGATCCCAAAGGCTTTTGTTTACATAGGTTGTATTTGTTGTTGTTTACCATATTACAAAAGTAAAATTGATAGACTGGCTGCCAGTACTGCTTCTCATGATTGTTTGATGAAATTCTAATGTAATATTATTTTTCAAGACAAGGTGACAATTAATTTTGGTTTTGCAGACCCTGAGAGGGTCTCTTCACTTTTTGAGAAAGACCGATATAGAGATAAGACTTCAGACTGCAGCTACATAAATCCAAAGTTCAATTATTCAGTCCCTTGTGAAGTTCACTGTGTGACCTGGAGTAGTCATTGTCAAAGAACTGTTATCAGGATAAAATTTGGAGGGTGGGTGAACTATTCTGTACACTGTCTTGAGCTCCTCAAAGAAAGATAAGGAACAAATGCAATCAATCAATCATCTACTGAAGCAATAGAAACACAATGCAACCTTATTCCACTCCTGCCAAATTTCATTAGCTTTTTCAACTTCTTTTCACTGTATACTGCTTGTTCTTCCTACTGAATGTTGCTTCAGTGCAAAGAAGGATGTTTAACCCATAGTTCATATACAATGAGAAAATTGGGGGATAAGATGGGATAGGATAGGATGGGATGGACTGGAATGGACTGGAATGGACTAGAATAGAATAGAATAGAATAGAACTCTCTATTGGCCAAATGTGATTGGGCATACAAGGAGTTTGTCTTTCGTGCATATGTTCTCAGTGTACATAAAAGAAAAGATACATTTGCCAAGAATCATGATGTACAACACTTAATCATTGTCATAGTATAAAAGTAAGCAATCAGGAAACAATATTAATATAAATCATAAGGATACAAGCAACAGGTTACAGTGATACAGTCATAAGTGGGAGGAGATGGATGATACCAATATTCGCTTTACTTCTGGAATTCAAGTGAGATCTCATGCATAGGGACATGTAGCATTACATTACTGGACAATATTGACCAAAGTAAAAGAATATTATAAGAACACAGGCAGTCCTTGACTTACAGCCATTCATATAGCAGCTGTTCAAAGTTACAACAGCACCGAAACAAGTTATTTATGACAGTTTTTCACAGTTATGACTTTTTGCAAATTTTGTGATAAAAATTCAGATGTTTGGCAATTGGTTCATGTTTATGACTGTTGTGTCCCAAGGTCATATAATTACCTTTTGTGACCTTCTGACATGAAAGTCAATGGGGAAGGCAGAATAGTCAGGTTACTAATTTATCAACTGTAGTGATTCACTTAAAAATTGTGGCAAGAAAGATTATAAAAAGGGACAAGATTTAATAATTGTGTCACTTAACAGGAATTTTGAGCTCAGTTGTGGTCATAAATGTAGGATTACTTTATAAGACTTGCTATCTGTTTATTGATATATTCTCTGCCTTACCTTTGAGAATCAAGGCAAGATACATCTTTCTCCCCACAACAAGAGATATGTTGGCCTAAGTCGGAGGAATTAGCCTCATACTACCCAGTGAGGTTGTATGGGTGATAGTTCATTTGAACCTCTAAAGCAGCAAAGGGTTGCTCCCAGTTTAGCCTTGTTCTGCAAACTTGTAGCAGCGGCAGCAGTCGGAAGCTACATTAGTGTCCACGCCTGCCCAGGGTGCTTCTCCATATGCACAGAAGCATCGTGCTTGAGCGCAAATGTGAACAGGTAGCAATGGGTTTTAGAACTGACTGCTGCTATAAACTGCTAGAGTCTGGTTTGGTTTCCAGCAATCAAGTACAAATAGGCAAAGGAAGTTGGTTCTTTCTGGTGCTTGTCTAATGTCTTAACTATTATACAACACAGACATGTAAATATGTAAAAGTTCTGACCTTTCATCAGCCACCCACAACTTTGCTCCAAGATTCACTGCACATGAGCCTGAAATTTCAAACAACAGAATTCTTTTTTTCCCTCCCAACTTGTAAGCCTGATTAGCTTTAAGCTGTCCTTCCCGCATCTTGCCTACTTGTAGAAGTTCACTGAAATAATATAGCAATTAAAACAGGCAACGTTATCTTAAGTGTGTAAATCACCCAAAATCACCTGTGTGTCAGCTAAGAAGCCATATAAATATGTTTAATAATAATAAATGAATTGATTTTGTGCAAGGAAGGCAGAGTGAAATAGGAAGAGAGATCTACTGTTCTTGGCTGTAATGGCATCATGACTTTTTCCTGATGAAAAAGGAAAGTTAAGACTTGTCCCTAATGACAGTACATCTCAGGAATGGGAAAATTTGCCATGATCATGCATTCAACAGTATTATTATTATTATTATTATTATTATTATTATTATTATTATTATTATTATGTCAGTACAACACAGCAAACAAGTTCACTATGCTGGATTTCGTATTTCATCACCAGTCGGGCGCTTCCCAAGCACCTAGGACTGCGTGATGTAGCGGCAAATTATGTTTGCCGATCCCAGTAAAGCGGCCTTTTGCAATTGACAGATGGAGATTTTGTCAATTCCGATGGTTTTCAAGTGTCTGCTGAGATCCTTTGGCTCTGTGCCCAGCGTGCCAAGTACCACTGGGACCACTTTCACAGGCTTATGCCAGAGTCGTTGCAGGTCAATTTTTAGATCTTTGTATTTTACTAATTTCTCTAGCTGCTTCTCTTCAATTCTGCTGTCTCCTGGGATTGCTATGTCGATGATCCATACTTTCTTTTTCTCCACGATCACAATATCTGTGTGTTATGCTTCAGAATTCGGTCAGTCTGAAGTCGGAAGTCCCACAGTAGTTTTGCTTGCTCATTTTCGACCACTTTTTCAGGCTTATGATCCCACCAGTTCTTTGCCACTGGTAAATGGTAGTTCCGGCACAGGTTCCAGTGGATCATCTGTGCCACAGCATTATGTCTATGCTTGTAGTCAGTCTGTGTGATCTTTTTGCAGCAGCTGAGTATTTCATCAATTGTTTCATCTGTTTCTTTACAGAGTATGCACTTTGGATCATCTGTTGATTTTTCAATTCTGGCTTTGACAGCATTTGTTCTAATGGCCTGTTCTTGTGCCGCCAGTATTAGACCTTCTGTCTCCTTTTTGAGTGTTCCACTTGTAATCCATGACCGGGTCTTTTCTTTATCCACTTTGCCTTCAATCTTCTCCAAGAACTGGCCATGCAATGCTTTGTTCCGCCAACTGTCCATACGACATTGAGTTACAGTTTTTCTGTACTGGTCCTTAGTTTGCTTCATCTTGAGAAGCTTCCTATTGTTGACCTCCATCAACACTGACTCTTTGCTCTCCTTCAGTATTAATAATAATAATAATAATAATAATAATAATAATAATAATAATAATAATAATAATAATATTTGTATGCCGCCCCTTTCCATAGACTCTTAAGGAGATGTTAACCTGGAAATGTTACACCTTCTATCTAATATAAGCACATGGACATCAGCAGTGAAAATGCTACTTGGGGGTGTGGTGGTGCAGTGGTTACAATGCCATATTGCAGGCTAACTCTGCCAATTGGCAGCAGTTCAATCCTTGGCTCAAGGTTGATTCAGTTTTCCAGCCTTCTGAGGTTGGTAAAATGGGGATCCAATTATTGGGGACAGTATGCTGACTCTATAAACTGCCTCTATAAATGGTAAAGCAGTATATAAATGCTATTGTTATTGTGCTAAGACCAGCTATATCACTCCAGGTTACAAACTGACCCTTTCTATAGAATGAAAATCCATCTACCTTTCTTGCAGAATGATAAATGTGCTTCCTTTACTTTAATTTTTCTACCTTTTACATGGATGGTTTCAGGATCTTTTAGAGATTTAAAGTTTGGTTCTACTTGCAGTGTCAGATAGTCAACTGTATGGAATATTATGAGATATTACAGAGTTAATGATACTTATATTTTCATTATTATATTTTCATATATAAATTCCTTGTGTATCAGTTCACACTTGATACACAATTCTATTCTATTTTATTAAGTTCAGCATTAATTCCTAACAACAAACAAACAAATTTCTTGTGTGTCCTATCACATTTGGCCAATAAAGAATTCTATTCTATTCAATATTGCAAAATTGCAATCCTCATCACCCTCCTTTTACTTAGATATTCCAAGAATTGATCACAGTATTTTTTTTTCTTCATCGATTGTTCTCATTTAGGACTTTGATAACACAGTCTGAACTGTAATCACAAGAAAACACACACTGGGCCTTAGGAAATTGTTCTGTCGGGCTCTCTGGTAGAATCCTCCCGAAAATTCACAGGTACAAATTTCAGACACACACACATTTGAAAATTCAAAACAATGTTCTTTATAATGAAAATTCACTTACACTAAGCCCTCTTTTTGTATAGCAAAGAGCACTTGTCTCCAAACAAACTGGTAATTGGTACAAGTCCCTTATCAGTTCTGTGATACTTAGCTTGCAGCTGTGAGGCAATTCACAGTCCTTCTTCTTTCACAAAGTGAAACACACTTTGCTCTGGTTTAGTTTCAAAGTGGGGAAAAATCAGCACACTAAAGGTCAAACGCAGCAAAGCAGGCACGAAACACAATGATCAGATAATCCTCCTCAATGGCCAAACCCACAGGCTGCTATTTATAGCAGCCTCACTAATTACCACAGCCCCACCCAACCACAGGTGGCCTCATTTTCTTTGATAATAATCTCTCCGCATGCGTGGCTGTATCATTAACTCTTGTTCTGAATCCAAGGAGGAGCTAGATAATTGATCTCCTTCTGAGCTGTCTGCCACTTTCTCCTCCTCCCTGTCACTCATGTCTTCTTGGTCAGAGGGGCCTTCATTAGCAGATTCCACCGGGGGGGGGGGCAAAACAGGCCTGCAGCATGTGGATGTCTCCCCCACATCCACAGTCCTTGGGGCAGGAGCTGGGCCAGAGCTAACCACAACAGGAAATAATGATAAAAAAGTTCAAAGAAACATGTTCATGTTAAATTATTATTTTTTTCTTCTGCCTACGCTTTCTTTGTACAAGTATGAATCTCAAGGCTTCCAGCTATAGAACTGATATACTGTACATCTGTTTGTACTATTTAAGTTAACACAACTCTGAGACTGCATCAGTGAAAAACATCTATATAGCTGACTCTGGTTGGTGACTCAGCAGACAAATCCATTTCAAAAGTGGAAGATCATCCTCAAGTCCCATTTTTTGCAAAGATGAGATTCTTAGTTTAGGCTGCAAAAGTCATTATTGCTTCTAGTTCTACAGCAGGTTAAGTGTGGGACCTTTTGTGTACGTATTTGTATGTATACATGCAAGTATATAGAGGTTTCTCTGCTCTGTGTTTTGGAGGATAGTCAAAGATATTCCTATGGCAAATCTGAGATATCTTTCCTGCATGAAGTTTGAACTTCTTCAAATAACAAGTAGAATCTGATCAAGCGTGAACAACTCTTGGTTATCTATAGATTTGTAGTACACAACCTTAGAAATGTCATTGGCACACTTCACAGTGTAATCAATATGTTCTTTTTAACCTTTGAGCAAGAAGGCTGGCCTCAGAGCAGGACTGATTGAAAGATTCTTTTGCTGTGTGTAATGTGCAAATGAGAAAGTTATTTTTAAAAAATGAAAGAAAATACATCTGCAGAAGCTCTTAATAAGCAATTTATTGCTTTAATAAGCAATAAAATAGAGCTTTGAAATATTTCATTAAGTAATCTTGAATTAGCTCTCAATGACATTTAGTTGACTCGTGTTTATATTGTTAACAAGTTTCTGTTAGTATAGTGCTTTTTATTGCTCTGTAGGTGTTAGAGAACAAACCATCAGTTTTAAATGTTTTTATATTGCTTGCTGGACCACTACTCAATTATCACAGGTACTTTACAATTATTGCTTTATTATTGCTATTCAAATAATATTTGAATATTATATTGAATAAATAATATTCAAATGCTATTTTTAATAGCATTCTCAATACCAATTGGTTAGACATAATAATTACATTATTCATTTCCTTTGTTTTCTGGCTCTAGGATAGTTTTAGAATGATAGAGTTTCTGAACATATGACCAGGAAGGCTTACAGCATACTTAATCTTAGGTAAACTGGTTAATTTTTAGATTTATATAACTTCTTTCACCAAGATATATAAACAAGTACAAAAGTCTCCTGACCACTTTAGAATGCTTGAGATAGGAATTATATTCTAATCCTTTTTACAAATTAACTTTCTATTCTTTGGTGTAAACTATACCAAGTAGATAGCTATAGCTACAATTCACTTTTTAAAAAGTATTAACATAGTAAGACCATGATAAAATAATAATAATCAAGCCTCCAAACTTGAGAATTCTCTTTATTATACCAGCTGGTCTTGAATTAAAAAGCTGAGAACAACACGGATCCCTGTTCTAATTGAATTAATTTAGCATGGTATATATTTAGTATGTGACACTAAAAAAAGAACACCATATTCATATTTATTGTTGCATAACATATTACATTCCCATATGCATTTATTTCATTGGGGTTTTACTCTTCACTAGAGTAAAGGATCTTCACTGGCTTAAAGGATGGTGTCGCCATAAGAACTTCGGCTTCCTCGACCATGGCCTGCACTATCTCCAAGAAGGGCTTCTAGCAAGCGACGGGCTACACCTCACTAGAGCGGGGAAGAACCTCCTAGGCAACCGACTAGCCCAACTCATCAGGAAGGCTTTAAACTAGCTCTGAGAGGGGCGGGTGACCAAACTATACGACAAAACACTGAACAAAACAAGGAAGGGGAACGGGACAAGCCTACAAACAAACCTGAGAATAAAAAATTTCTACCTGCAAACAAACACAAACATCTAAAATGCCTGTACACGAACGCACAAAGCTTGGGAAACAAACAGGATGAACTGGAATTATTAATACACGAGGACCAATACGATCTAATTGGAATCACAGAAACCTGGTGGGACGAAACACACGCCTGGAACACACAGATAATGGGTTACAACCTCTTCAAGAAGAACAGGTCAAACAAGAAAGGAGGAGGTGTTGCACTATACATCAAAGACCACTACACTGCCACAGAACTACATCCAACCAAAGATGATAACCCCCTAGAAATCATATGGGTCAACATAAAAGAAAAAAAGAGCAACACCACAATTGGAGTATACTACAGACCACCCAATCAAACAGACACAATGGACGACCTCTTCACATGCCAACTAACAGACATATGCAACAAACACAGCACGACAATAATGGGGGACTTCAACTACCCAGACATCAACTGGAAAACTAACTCAGCACCAAGCGGAAAGTCTGCCAAATTTCTTTCCAGTCTAGCTGACAACTTTCTAACCCAAAAAGTTGAAACAGGAACCAGAGGGAATGCTATATTAGACCTAATACTAACAAACAGGGAAGAAACAATAGAGGGAACAGAAGAAGAAGGGAAACTGGGAGAGAGCGACCACGTCATCCTCAAATTCAACATAGTGCAATCACTAGCTACTATACCCAACACCACTACAGTCCCAGACTTCAGAAAAGCGGACTTTAACAAGCTCAGAGCGAACCTTGAACAATGCCCCTGGAACGAACTCTTAGAAGGAAAAACCACTCAGGAAGCCTGGGTGATCCTAAAAAACAGCATCATAGACGCCCAAAACAATGCAATCCCCATGAAAAGGAAAAACAGGAAAACCAAAACTAAACCTGCATGGCTAAACAAAGCCCTCGCAGATGACATAAAAGGAAAAAAAGCTAAGTACAAACAATGGAAAGAAGGACTCATAACCAAAGCGGAATATCAGCAAACAGCCAGTTCCTGCAAACAAAAAATAAAAACAGCAAAGGCACAATATGAACAACACCTTGCAGCGGAAGTCAAAGACAACAAAAAAAGATTCTTCCAACACATCAACAATAAGAAGAAAATCAAAGAAACAATCGTCACACTAAAAAACGAAGAGGGTAGAGAAATTACAGACAGCAATGACCAAGCACAGCTACTCAACGCCTACTTTGCATCAGTCTTCACACAAAAGGGAACCTCCCTCCAACCAATCTGCAATTTAACTGCAACAAACTGCCCCAGAACCGAACTCAACATAGACAAAAGCACAGTGAGGGACTACCTGAGGGAACTCAACGAATACAAATCACCAGGGCCAGACGGACTTCACCCCAAAGTCCTAAAAGAATTGGCAGACACCATAGCAGAACCACTCCTCCTCATCTACCAAATATCCTGGATCACTGGAGACCTACCGGAAGACTGGAAGCAAGCTGACGTAGTCCCCATCCACAAAAAAGGCAAAAAGACCGACCCAGGTAACTACAGACCAATCAGTCTGACCTCTATACCTGGAAAAATACTGGAGAAAATAATCAAAAAACAACTTACCCACTTCCTAGAAACAAACAAGATCATATCCAATAGCCAGCACGGATTCATCAGAAACAAATCATGCCAAACCAATCTCATATCATTTTTCAACACCATAACCAAGTCAGTTGACCAATGCAACTCAGTGGACCTCATATACTTGGACTTCAGTAAGGCTTTCGATAAAGTCGACCACAATCTCCTAATCCACAAACTAGAAAAAAATGGAGTAGATTACTACACATGTAGATGGATAAACAGTTGGCTGACCAACCGCACCCAACGAGTTGTCCTCAACGGCACCAAATCCACATGGAAAAAAGTAGACAGTGGAGTACCACAGGGCTCTGTCCTGGGTCCTGTACTCTTTAACATCTTTGTCAATGACCTGGACGAGGGAATAAAAGGGGAACTAATAAAATTTGCAGATGACACCAAGCTGGCGGGGGTAGCCAACACCCTTGAGGACAGGCTCAGAGTACAAGAAGACCTAGACAGACTATCACAGTGGGCCCATACCAACAAAATGAGGTTCAACACCGACAAATGCAGAGTCCTCCACCTCGGCAAAAAGAACCCTAGACATACATACAGCCTGGGAGATACCCCACTCAGCAATAGTGATTGCGAAAGAGATCTTGGAGTCTTGGTGGACAATCAACTAAACATGAGTCAGCAATGTGCAGCAGCAGCCAAAAAAGCCAACTCAATCCTAAGCTGCATCAACAGAGGAATATGCTCCAAGACCAGGGAAGTACTAATACCACTCTACTATGCCCTGGTCAGACCCCACCTGGAGTACTGCATCCAATTTTGGTCACCTCACTACAAAAAAGACATCGAAACTCTGGAGAAGGTGCAAAAAAGAGCAACCAAAATGATTAGGGGACTCGAAACCAAGACTTACGAAGAGAGATTGAGAGAACTGGCCATGGACAGCCTAGAAAAAAGAAGGTCTAGAGGGGACATGATAGCAGTTTACAGATACTTGAGGGGTTGCCACGGTGAGGAGGGGGTCTCTTTATTCCCCAGGGCACCAGAGGGCCGGACGAGGAACAATGGTTGGAAGCTGACCAAGGAGAGATTCAACCTGGAAATAAGGAAGAACTTCCTGACGGTCAGAGCGATCAACCAATGGAACTGCCTGCCAGGGGAGGTGGTGAACTCCCCAACTCTGGACACCTTCAAGAGGAGATTGGACTTCCATTTGGCTGGGGTGCTGTAGGGTTTCCTGCTCAGGCAGGGGGTTGGACTCGATGACCTAACGGTCCCTTTCAACTCTATTAATAAAATAAAAAATAAAATAAATAAATAAATAAATATTTCACTTATACTAATAGACAAAAATTATTGAACTGAATTGCTTAGAAATGCAAATCAATAAACTGTGTTTGGTTCAGTAAAGGATTGATATATCTGAACCACCCATATCTCTGAAAATTATTTGGCTATTGATTTCAATAAAAGATTTATAAACTATTTTTAAAGTCATCCACTCCCCTATGTACATCTACTGAATAGAGTAGTGTGTCTTCAGGCTCACAGGTACTCAGTAGTGTGTCTTCAGGCTCACAGGTACTCAGACCATGATCTGAATGACTGAGAATCTTCATAGACTTTTACATTTTTGAAACTGCATTAAAAGATTTTGGAGGGTTTTTTTTCCATTCATGTCTCAAATTCTTCTTTTCATTCAAGGAAAGTAATATGACATATTCAGGTGTCATTATGGACAGAAATGAGGCTTGGCTAATAAAACTGCATGCATGTTGAATATTTTGAAAAGTGTATACTCTATGGGAAACAGCCAGGGTTACTACTTGATCAACTTTAAAGCAACCTATATCAATTATTTATTCATATGTTTATTTACTGCCACCTAACAATTTTTGTAATTCAACCTTTATACTAGGCCTTGGGCACATTTGCACACATTTGCATAGAATTCAGGATTTTAAAATATGTAAATACACAATACTGGATTTTGTTTTTCCTTGGCAAAGCGGTTCTTCTAATCTTAAATGTTATTACATCTGTAAGAAATACACATAAAGTAATGCTGCTATAGATACCAAATTTATGCTTTATAAACTGATGCTTATTTTTTTTAAAAAAGAAAAGTAACTCCTTTTTTGTTATTTTTTAATTTTAAAAATCCCAGTAAAGCAAGTTATCCCAAACCAAAGTCTCTCGCTCTGCACCACTCAGATATCCACACAACAGATCAAATAATGCCTTTCAACAACTGAAGAAGAAGAAGAAGAAGAAGAAGAAGAAGAAGAAGAAGAAGAAACAGAAGAAGAAGAAGAAACAGAAGAAGAAGAAAACAGAAGAGGAGGCAGAACCATGGAAGGGTATTTTTCAGACACGTGACATGTGCTATCAATTTGCTGTATTAGTTTTTGAGGGAGTAGCATTTCTTCAGAGTGCATTTAATCAAAGTGTATATTCAGAACTAACCCTTTGAAAAGTGTCATGAATGCCATTTTCATGCTACATTTCTCAATGCAGGGAGTCCTGGTGTCTGAATATCTATCCATTATGATATTTCTCACCCAAGGATTGTAGATGTATGGTTTAAATCAACCACAACATCATTCTTTTATTTTGCTGATTGCAACAAGTATTAATTCTTGCCTTTAGGTGAGTATCTAAAGCAATCTATAAATGCCAATATCTAAATGGATAATTTTTTTAAATTTCCCCTTCTTCTTGTGTGATCATTATCTCACAAAAGCCTAAAGACAGATAAAATATTAGCTTGCTAATGTCTGGCATAGGGCATTGAATCAACAGCTCATGTCCCCCTTTATTATCAACTTTTCACAAACACTTTTACGTATCCACTATTATCAAATTATCCCAGTGTTCACACTTACTTTATTGAAATCACTCTCAGATAAGAATAAAACCTCTCTAAATACAACAAATGTTTGCTCTGTTATTTACAAATCATGGCAGAGCACGACAAATTAACATCCGAGTAAGTGTTTGTGATGAACAATATATACAATGACCTCTATGATGATGTTACATTTTCTGTTATATCACATGAGGTTTTAATTCCCCCCCCTAATCGTCTGTAACAATGATAAAATTTATCTAAACTCAGAGGTGGGTTCCTACTGGTGCGTCCTGGTGTGGTAGACTGGTAGTGGCCTGCCCATTGAACAATTTGTGCACAGCAGCTCCGGTGTGGTCTTTCTTCGTCCCTGCATGGCACCATTTTTTAAAACCAATTTTTGGTTATTTTTGGCTTCTGTGCATGCGCAAAAGCAAAATCTCATGAGAGGTTGATTTTCAGTGGGATTTTTTGCTTCTGTGTGAAACATTGTGATCCCTGCACTGTGTACCAGTATGGATAAAAGAGGAACCGTTTTGGAGTGAGTCCATTTCGGAGTGAATGGCATATAAATGCAATAAATGCAATAAATGAATAAATAAATAAATGAATGAATAAATGAATGAATGAATGAATAAATAAATAAATAAAGTCTAAACAGCATAGAAATGCAATAAATAAATAAATAAGTAAATAAATAATAAATAATAAATAACAAACAAACAAACAAATCCTGCCGCAGTCTAAACTGATCTAGTAAAAGTGACCAAGGACCACAGCATGGAGTGGGTTGTGAGGGTGTGATCTACATTGAGATTTTTAAAGCTTTAAGGAAATCTCAACCTTCCCAGTTCCTCCCTCCCTCCCTCCCATTATTTTTATTTTATTTTATTTTATTTTATTTTTTATATTTACTTTTTCATTTTTTCTCTGTATGATTTTTCAAAATTTAGGAAAAATGTTTTCAAGTCTAGCCTGAAAGCATTTTCCAGAGGAAGAAGTACAGGATATTCTAAGGGTAGAGTCAATGTTATCAAAATGACAGGTAATCCTGTCTCTTTTTAACATGCATTGCAGACATCATATACATGTAAAAAGAAGTTCATTGATTGCTGTGGCAACATCCACCATTTTGACACAGAGGACCTCTCTTGTGGATACCTCTGCCAAGAAGCAATTCACAAAATTTATGAATGAATGAATGAATGAATGAATGATTCCCTTCATGTGAGTAATTACATCCCTTCACTAACAAGGAATGTAAGAAAGGAACACAATCGACAAATCCTAATTCTTGCCCTCAAATCAATCCAGAATCTTCCTGTATTTACACAGTGTGCTAAACTAGAAGCCTGTCCCATTTTAACCAAGTCTACGTGTCAAGTATATGGTTCATTATGTCATGCAAATCCAGTAAATTAGGTTAATTCAGAAAACCATGGTTAAATTAGTTACCAGTATGTCATGTTAACACAGCTATAGAGATTGAATTTCTTATGCTTATCATTGCATGCTAAAGAGGCAAAACGGAAGAATATTCTGGTTTTAAGAACTTATTTTATTCATTTTATGTATTAAAGTTGGTGGAAGAGATCTGTCAGAAAGGGATTGACTGGTCCTTTGGCTTTTTTTTTTTTTTTGGCTATAAATAAAAGGTTTAAATCCCCCTATAATTCAGTACAGAATTATATAAAAAAGCAGCTCTGTCTCAAGATTTGGGGCCAAATGGGTGTAGGACACAATTTTGACATTTCTCCTTGAAATATGTACCAGTTGTTTGCTTTGAGATAGTGTTTGTGCAGATCTCAACAGAATCCTACTTGACTCTTAAAAACAAGAATCTTAAGGTCATTTTCCATCCAACATCAAGCATGAGACTGAGAAATTTTTCAAACACTTCTTCTCTACATTTTATTGAAAGATATGAATTCACTTCACAGTAGCTCAAACACTAATCATTAATAAGATACAACAAGCACTGGCAGAATGAAAGTAAACATAGATAGTATCGAAATTGTTATGAATATTAAAGTCATAAATATAATAAAAGCAAGTCACTAAGTATCCTCAGCTACAATAAACCTAAAACCCAATTAAGTATAAGTGTTGACTTATTATTCCAAAGATTTTTCAAACTGTATTTAGCTCCTTTGATACACTCATTTGCCTTTTAAAGATGTATAATCATTCTCTCTTTTTGCATATTCCATTGACAAAGATTCATTTATTTGTCTAATTGAATAATAAGGCATCTTGATTAATTGTTTCAAATAATTCCATATCACAAGCTTCCTATTGGTGAAATTCTTTTGTAATATTTTCACCAGCTGGCTTTTACCACTCTAAATTACAAATAGCCTGTTTTTGACTGCCAAGTTTTTTTAAAGGGAAGGGGATAAAAGGATTGCTTAGCTTGGTTGGCACCCATTCCTTCTTTGGCTTGTATTTTCCTTTATTGTGATGCTGTTTGCCATTGATTCTGGACTACAATATCCTGGATAGTTTTTTAACAAGGAAGCTAAAAAGCACCAGTGCTGTTCTACCATCTTGATTATTCTTTTTATTGTGTACACAGAGCAGAGCTTCAGCAGTTTCCCTGGGGGTCAGACCTCAGGAGAAAATCCTGATGATAAGTGACATCTGAATGGATTTCTTCCAAATTAGTATATTAACAATTATACCAACCTGGGGCTCTTTATTAGCAATACCAGGAAAGCCACCAAGGATGGTGAAATTCACTAGAGCCATAGGATCTTGTTATAAGAACAATTTCCAGTATGTCCTGGGAGTTTTATAAAAGGATTCGGTGTAGATATTAATGACCCCAAAAAATATTACTAGGACGGTGGGTGTATGGACTGTGTCTTCATATCTATTAACACATGTATCCCTCTGTATCTTCAGCTTTTGTTTGTGTAGTTAGGCATTACCCTTCAATGTGTGCCCTACATGAGCAGCTTTCTACCCTTTGCAAAGTTGAGACAGCAGAATGAATTCCTTAACCAGTCCGTTAGCAATCTTTTATGGTTGTTCCACAATCAATATTCAGACAGATTCCATTCTTTTCAATGGGCTGTTGTTCATTCTAATCCCTGAAAACCTTTCAGTCTTGTTTTTTAACACACACCCCCGGGAATCAACACGTGTAGATAATAAGAAATATTAAGCCCCAAGAACCCAAATAAATAATGTGGCATTGTAAAATCTTTTTTTTTTTATTTCATGAGTGCAGGAAAACTTATTAATATAATGAAAGAAAACCTGCCATTTCCCCTCCCCAAGATCTTGATTTATACATCCTGCCATATTTGTACTGTCCTAGAATTTTTTGAAATCATATTGTACATTTTAAAGGGAAGGATGTCGCTAGCCGCAATGCCTTTGCTTCTGTGTTATATCCCATTGTTCTTCAACTGATGTAGGCTGTCACTCAGGTTGGTTGAGATATAGCACAGTTCCTGAGAGATAAATGTAGTCCACTTTACACAGAGGAAGAGAGAATTGTTTTGGGCTTGGTAGAATTTTGGGAAAGGATTCAAGATAACATATAATCTAGAATGGAGAAATTCTAGCTTTTATGTTATAGCTAAGAGAATAGAATAAATAAACCAAAAGAATAAATAAAATAAACAAAAAACAAAAACAAAAAATAAACAAACAAAAAAAACCCACTGTACCTACCGTCCCTGTCGTATTGTCTTCTTTTGTTACTTTTTATCATTACTTATCTAATGTTTTATTTGTATAAATTATCACCTTATAATTGTTTGACAAAATAAATAAATAAAATAAAAATAAAATAAATAGGCAATGGGCAAAAGGAATAAGAGGGAAGTGGGGCTATATCAGAGAATCTGAAAATAAATTCAGAATTCATGATAGTTACATTTGAGATGAAAAAGCAGGACAGGAAAAAATCATATGTGGAATCTCTAGATAGAAGAGGCCAAGTTTAATTATCAAGAAATTGACAAAAAAGAATATACTGCTGATAACAGATCAAGGCTCAAAAGGGAAATATGAATCAGACAACTGGTTGATCTTTCAAATAAGTTCTTCCAATTATGACTTCAATTAATGCTAAAACATTGTCATCTAATTATCTGAAGGAGGTAGCTAGGAAGAAAAGGAAGTAGTGATGAAAAAGTCAACTGTTTAGATATTTATTTCAACCAACTCAACTATTTCCCTGAAAGTGTGTGTATATATGTATATAAGTATATATGTTTGGTTGTTTGGTTGTTTGTTAGTTTGTTTGTTTGTGTGGGTGCCTGTGTATGTATGTATGAAAAATGATGCTTAGGTAACAAGCTTTTATCAAATGCATCCCTAGAAATAAATTTCTTTGAAAAATGGAATTTACTGTTGAGTGGAGCTGATAAACTCTTTCTTCTGATCTTCTATTCATTCTGCCAGTGGGTATACACATTTTTACAGGAAATAAAATATCAGCCTGTTTTCAATCCATGTAAGTTTACTATGTGCTAAATTTTAGTTTATTTTCTTATTAGTGGATGAATGTTTTAAAAGTAAAGGGTTGTTCAAAAACCCCCCTTATGGATATTCATGTGCTCCATTTAGTCACTTTTTCTATACAATTTCTGGCTCATCCCAAATCCCATGGATGAAATCTAATACTGTTCTGCCGGCTTGTCTAAACTGCCCGTAATTACAGGGTAATTAGTCCAGGAAGACACACACCACAGGATAAAAGGAAAACCCAAAAGTTTTTATAAACAGAAAAACAGAAACAGCTCCCTTTTTAAATGGCAAAGGGATTTTCTGGTACACACAAGGCACAGGTTAAATGCAGTCCAATTGCTCACCCAATAACTGGGAAATTGAGTCCAATTCTAAAGTCCAGAGAGTCCACACACACAATCCTGAAGAGCAAAAACCACGATCTTGACGAAACAATGAATCAGATAAACTGCCATGAGGCTAAAACACCAGGCTGCACTTTTATCTGTAGCACTAATTACAGCAGCCCCACCCAACCACAGGTGGCCTCATTTTCTCTTGTAATAATCCTTCAGTTGTTGTCTCCTATGCATCACTCTACGCATGCATGGATGTGTCATTAATTCTTGTTCAGAATCCAGGGATACTACAGATGACTGATCTCCTCCTGGGCTGTCTGCCAAACTCTCCTCTTCCCTGTCACTCACACTTCCTTGGTCAGAGTAGACTTCGTCAGCAGATTCTACTGGGAGCAAAACAGGCCTGTGGCATGTGGATGTCTCCCCCACATCCACCTCCACATTGCTTGGGGCAGGAGCTGGGCCAGAGCTAGCCACAACAATACCAAACAATTAATTTTGCTTAATGGATTAATTAATTAATTAATTAATTAATTAAACAATTAATTCTGCTTAAGTAATTGTGACACTTAATATTTTTTTTTACTTTTCATCCTCCCACTAACCTATTCTGTCAGTCCGACACAATGAATTGGTCCTTGCTTGTACTTGTAATCCCTGCCTCCTTTTCTAGATTTTAAGGGAGGCCAGATGAATGAAAGAAATTATCCCATTGCTGGTTCTATTAACCAAAGTAGTCCCATTAGTAGGATATTGGCTTTGGATAATACTGTGGTATGAACTTAACATAATACAATAGCAACCAGCAACCTGACTGAATGTTTGCCTTAATCGTTATATTTAATCAAACAATTGATCCATGATTGTTGACAACTGACATTTCTAATCAGACAATTGACATTTAGATTTAGGGTTCTTGGAAAAACACCTAGACAGATAAAGTAAACAAAAATATAATGACGCATGATATTATATATACCCATCATTTGTCTTGAAAATAGACAAAAGGAGTTAAAAGATGATAAACCAGGCCCAACTTCCTGTCAGTGTTTTGATAGCAATCATGCCATCAGCATCTAACAAAGAACAAATAAAAGAGCTTGGTGATTATTAAAAGCATCTGTGATTACAGAGTACAATTATAGCTATTTCAGTTATTGATTAACCTGTAAAAAATCTGTAATAACTCACTTATCATTTGCTTTCCAAGAAAAGAAACACATTTGCTTTAGGAGGCATAAGTAGGAGGAAAGATTATGGTAAGTCAAGTATCAGGACAAGGTGATTACTTAACATCTGTGACCACAAGGGAAAGGCTGAAGGGGGAGGGGAAAAATCAACCAACGTCTGCAATCTGTAAAATGCTTTTGGGGAGGGGGACAAGTGAAGTGTGATTAATCACCTTGGATGTATGATTGAGTCAATTGACTTACTTCTTCATAATGATTAATCAGCTACAAAAATTATAATTGTCCCACTTCTAGTGGTTGCATGCTGTGCCTGATGACATCATTTTGTCTACAGATACTCAGTGAGTAGCTTTTAAAAGAATATGCAGATGAATAAAAGAGGGTGGGTGAGGTGAAAGCTACAGCCAGAGACATCTTGGTTATTCTGCTATTTTTTTTTTTAGCCAGAGAGTGTGATATGCCTTTCAGAGTATGAGAAGCTACTTTAAAGAATTTGAGCCTTGGCCCTCTTCTAGTTCAAACCTTCATACAATCTTTAACTACTACTGGGGACTCATGTCTGTAAAGTGTCTCTATTAAAACAAAACAAACAAAACATTACACACAGGAGATTATTTTATGCCAAATCAGCCTATTTCTGCATCTTTCCCAGTGTCATCATCTACTATGATGGATGGCAGTTTTCTACATTCTTAAGACATTTTTAGTTTTTACCTATAGACTTTCTACACAGAAATATGCTACAGATTCTGCAATCTCCTTCCAAACCTATTGCTTAAAACATGGTAGTAGTTTGTTTCCAAGCATGTTGTTAATTTCTTAATGCTTCATCACCAGGATAGGTGATATCTTCAGGTAAACTTTGGTTAAAGTATCTTGTTTCCATTCTCTTCTGCTTTTATAGGATTTATAGGGTTAGTTGGTCACGTGACTGACTGGTCATGATGTGTGAGGTTCATGTGGTGGGGATGACTTTGACATCTAACAGGTTGTGGAATGTCCATGATGTGTCTACAGGCCTATACCGGCACAAAATGTCCTGCCACATGTTGGGCAGACATGTGTGGGCACCATTGTCGCAGCATTTACAACTTTGGCTTTGTGGAGTGCTCGCTTCATGAAGCAAAGCAATATGGTGATAAAGTCACCCTGTCTCGTTACATGACTGTCTGGCCACAGCATGTGAGGGTCCTTGCTGAGAACCTCACTGCCCAGAACATTCCTGTAAACCAGGGGTGGGCTACTCTTACTTTGCTATTGGTGCGTTGCGTGCGCGTTGACATGTTTCCCCGTGCGTGCATGCATGCACATCCTCTCGCATGGTTTTGCTTCCTGTGCAAGTGCAGAAGCAAAATCTCGTGAGGGGATGCTTGGTGCATGAGATTTCAGCAATTTTTTGTTTCTGTGCATGCACAGAAGCAAAAAATCACCAAAATCTCCTGTGTGCAAGCATCCCCTAACGAGATTTTGCTTCCGCGTATGCGCAGGAAGCAAAAGAATCAGAAAAGAAGATGGTGTACATGACGACCCGGCAAAGACATTAACAGAGCCGTCGCGCAGAAATTATGCAATCCACAGGCCACTACCGGAATGGCAGAGTGGACAGTAATAGTAGGAACCTCGCCCCCTGCTCTAAACCCACTGCTCAGAACACCAAAGCACTGCATTCAATCAAAGATCTGGCATGAACATTTTCTAGGAATTCCTCATTCTGTCTGAGTATATTTCTGCTGCTATCAGTGTTGGTGATGTGTAATCAGTGCAAACATATTTATGCCTAAGTGATGTGGGGAGGCCCACAAAGTTGACCCATTGAGCCTTTCAAATATGGTACTTCAACATGGTTCAGAGGATGCTTCACTCATTTTACAAACCAATCAAACAATAGTTTTGCTAGCTCTACCAGAAAGGATATTTGTTAATGCCCTTTCCTAAAACCTAATTCTCTAGAATTGGAGAGAGAACTGGGAAGCAAAGGTGGCTCTGAATCATTTCCTTTTAGGTTTTCAAAGATAGGTTCCAAAATTGAGCATTTTAGGGGTGGCTTTGCCATCACAGGAGACACTCTCTGCAGGAGAAGTAATTGTCATAAAGATTAAATGGGATAACTTTATATATTGCTTGGTTAAAAAACAAACAATATGGTAAATAAATTAAATGCATGTTGAAGATAAATATGTGTATGTGTCCCAATTCTTCTTCTTCTTCTTCTTCTTCTTCTTCTTCTTCTTCTTCTTCTTCTTCTTCTTCTACATCGTCATCATCATCATCATCATCATCATCATCATCATCATCATCATCATTATGTCAATACAACACAGCAAATGAGATCACTATGCTGGATTTCATATTTCATCACCAGTCGGGCGCTTCCCAAGCACCTAGGACTGCGTGATGTAGCGGCGAATTATGTTTGCCGATCCCAGTAAAGCAGCCTTTTGCAATTGACAGATGGAGATTTTGTCAATTCCGATGGTTTTCAAATGTCTGCTGAGATCCTTTGGCACTGTGCCCAGCGTGCCAAGTACCATTGGGACCACTTTCACTGGCTTATGCCAGAGTTTATTTATTAGATTATTATTATTATTTATTATTATTATTATTATTATTATTATTATTATTATTATTATTATTATTTAGATTTGTATGCCACCCCTCTCCGAGGACTCAGAGCGGCTCACAATAAAATACAATGTCACAAATCCAATATATTAAAAAACACATTAAAAAACCATGCAACTCAGACAGACCATACACAATTATACCATAGCCTTACCATAGCCTAGGGGCAACTCAGTTACCCCATGCCTGGTGACATAGGTAGGTTTTGAGTAACTTACGAAAGGCAAGGAGGGTGGGAGCAGTCCTAATCTCCAGGGTGAGTTGATTCCAGAGGGCCAGGGCCACCCCAGACAAGGCTCTTCCCCTTGGTCCCACCAGACGACATTGTTTAGTCGGCGGGACCCGGAGCAGGCCAACTCTGTTGGACCCTATCGGACGCTGGGATTCATGCGTCAGAAGACAGTCCCGAAGGTATTCTGGCCCGATGCCATGTAGGTCTTTAGAGGTCATTACCAACACTTTGAATTGTGACCGGAAACCCCATGTAGGTAGCCCCATGTAGAGAGCATTGCAGTAGTTGAATCTTGAGGTGATGAGGACATGAGCGACTGTGAGCAATGACTCCCTGTCCAGGTAGGGCAATGGAAAAACAATACAGGGAGCTCTTGATTTACAACCATAATTGAGCCCCAAATTTCCATTGCTAAGCAAGACATTTCTTAAGTGAATGTTACCCCATTTTAGAGCCTTTGTTGTCTCAGTTGTTAAGTGAATTTGGCTATCTCTTTGATATTGCTTGTCAGAAGGCCAAAAAGGTGATCACATGACCTTAGAACACTAGAACTCTCTCTCTCTCTCTCTCTCTTTTGATCATGTGACTATGAGGATTCTGCAATGGTTGTGTGAGAAAGGTTCACAAGCCACCTTTTCCAGTCACATTGTAACTTTGAATGTTCACTAAATGAATGGTTGTAAATAGAGCACCATCTGTAGCTGATGAACTAAATTAGACAGACTGTAAAAACACATCATGAAACAAATGAATAAAACGCAATCATTTAAGACATAGATCATATGAAAAAGCTAGGGATAAAAATAATTGATTTTGGACAGAATGAATAAAACCCTTTAATTAGATTTTTAATTTTCATATTGTCAAAACACCACTCATTTCAGCTTTTGTCTGAATCAACAAGCACTGCTCAAAGAAAGTTATGCATAAGCCTGAGTGAATGTTTAAGTCATCATTGCCCAGATCAGGGCAATTTTCACTCCAATAAGCTTATGGGCTATGTAGGATGGGTCTGCAAATCATTCCAGATCACATTTGAATCGTTAGTTGGACTTGATGAGTTGAGTCAACATAATTTGATGAGCTAATTTGATTCAATTCAAAATGTCAGATTGAATTTTTGAAACAAATCAATTCAGTTCAGAGTTAGGTGTGTGTATGTGTGTGTGTGGTGGTGAGGGAAATACCTGAATCAAATATTTGCACAGCCCTACTATGTAGAACTTAAGCACTTGGCAATTCAATTGTTGACACAGAATTATAAAAATAATAGTTGCAGTATTTTGGCTGCATGCAGAGTAGGTAGTATAGCTCCATGCTGTAGTTTGGTCTCAAAAAGGTGCTTTGGACATACCTGGAATTTGCTTACAACATCAGCATCATGTCCCAAGTTGATGCAGCTGCTCTTTGCAGAAAAAATATGCTTGGTTTAAGAAGTTCCAACACGGTTTCAAACACCTCCTCCTTAAATCTGAAATGCTACACAGCCTTGAATTCATAGACAATATAAACTGTATAAACAATGACAACATAGCTCATATCGTGATCTTGCAGACGTTATTCTTATTTTCCTTTAACAAAGGTATAAAAATTAGGCAGCAGCTAGTAAAAGAAGTCATCTCTATGGGGTTTACTGAAAGTGATAAATGCGAAAGCAGTTCTTTACTGGAAAATGTTGTTACAAATCCAGAATCTATAGCTTCTTTCTGACATTTGTATGCCATGCCTTGAGATTTCTCTTCTAACAGGGAAAAGAGGCAGGCTTAGATGGATCACTGATGTAATCAAGTCTGGCAATTGTTCAGGGTCCGCAGAACGGTAGGCAACAGAACATATTGCTTTTTCATGTAAGGCTTGGTAATGTCATCATTGTTGAGTAGTTAAAATGCAGCATTTTATAAATAGAAAGCCTTAAAGGCTCTTCAGAAAAGATTTTACGTTAGGACCTTGGTTCATCTGTTGGGCTTGATGGACTAAGATCTGACACAATCATCTAAATGATGATTTATTCCAGCCAATTTTATCCATCAAGCCAAATTCAAATATACTAATGGACCGCACAAAAGGGCTATGCACTGTAAAAACCTCAACATTTGTTCATTCACCCTTAAGTATAGCTTTGTGCTCATAGGCAGAACTCTTTCTCTCTCTCCCTCTCCCCCCCCTCTCTCACACACTTATAGGGAGGGACTTTCCTTTAGAATTCATCAAAACTTTAAGTAGTTAGATATATATTTCCAAATGAAATATTAAAACATGCCATGTTTTTCCTCCTTACCCATTTTGGAGCAATATCTTCATCAAAGTTTTCATTAGGATTATTGAATGAAGGTAAATCCAACTATGTTATGGGGTTTTTTTCTTTTGCATCTCAAATTCTTCACTATTTTAGTCCACTAATATTAACCTTACTCTAACTCAATGATATATAAAGTCATTCACACATTTTTCCCAGACAGAGCAATATATTACTAGTATGTATAAATGGTATACATATTTTAAATCTATAAATATTTTTGGAGTATTAGAAAGTTTTAAAATAACACCCTATTATATCTTAGGGAGTTCCATTTTATTATCTTTTTTAGTTCTAACTAGTTCAGACTAGCTGGATTTAGATATACAAAGCCATGGTTATCTATTAAATAATCTACAGTTGTCCAGCTTTACATATCACATAATACAAAAAGCATTGTTTGAGTTCATAAAATACAATAAACCAAGGCCAAAACCAAAACATCAGCATTTGCACTCAAATTAATGTACATGTATCCAATCTTAGACCTGAAAGTTGCAGAGTCTGAAAGAATTCTGGAAGTGAACTTAAAGTTCTTTAAATGTTGTTACATTGTGACAAAAGGAATAAATTCCTGGTACATGAGGAGTAATTGCATTAATTTAAATAATGTTTCATTATATGTTGTAAGCCGCCCCTAGTCTTCAGGGGGCGGTATAAAAGTCCAATTAATAAATAAATGTGGACACCATACTGCATGTAAGTATACTGTATGTTACAGAAGTGAGCACACAGCCTCACATTTTGTAAATATTTAAGTATATCTTTTCATGTGACAACACTGAAGAAATAACACTTTACTACAATGTAAAGCAGTAAGTATACAGCTTGTATAACAGTATAAATGTGCTGTCCCCTCAAAATAACACAACCCACAGCCGTTAATGTCTAAATTGCTGGCCACAGAAGTGAGTACATCCTTAAGTGATAATGTCCAAATAGGGTGGCCATTTTCTCTACCTGGAGTCATGTGACTCATTAATGGTACAAGGTCTCAGGTGTGAAGGGGGAACAGGTGAGTTAATTTTGATGTTACCACTTTCACTCTCTCACACTGGTCACTGGAAAAGCAACATGGCACCTCACGACAATGAATTCTTTCAGGATGTGGAAAAATGTATTGTTGCTCTACATAAAGATGGCCTAGGGCCTAGGCTATAAGAAGATTGCCAAGACCCTGAAACTGAGCTGCAGCATGGTGGCCAAGACCATTCAGCGGTTTAACAAGCAAGGTTCCACTCATAACAGGCCTTGCCATGGTCTATCAAAGAATTGTGTTCCTGTGCTCAGCTTCATATCCAGAGGCTGGCTTTGGGAAATGAATGTATGAGTGCTGCCAGCATTGCTGCAGAGGTTGAAGGGGTGTGAGGGAGGGATTGGCTTCTGCCGCATGAATCCCAGCGACTGGTTAGGTCCCACAGAGTTGGCCTTCTCCGGGTCCCGTCGACTAAACAATGTCATTTGGCGGGACCCAGGAGAAGAGCCTTCTCTGTGGTGGCCCCGGCCCTCTGGAACCAACTGCCCCCAGAGATCAGAATTGCCCCCACCCTCCTTGCCTTTCGTAAACTTCTCAAAACCCACCTCTGCCGTCAGGCGTGGGGGAATTGAAATATCTTCCCCAGGCCTATATAATTTATGTATGGTGTGTTGTGTGCATGTTTTTTAAATTATGGGTTTTTAACTTCGTATTATTAGATTTGTATTGTACATTGTTTCTACCACTGCTGTGAGCCGCCCCGAGTCTACGGAGAGGGGCGGTATACAAATGTAATAAATAAATGAATAAATAAATAAATGAATAAATAAATGAATAAATGAATGAATGAATGAATGAATGAATGAATGAATGAATGAATAAATAAATGCTGCATCAAATTGGTCTGCAGGGCTGTCATCCCAGAAGGAAGCCTCTTCTAAAGATCATGCACAAAAAAGCCCACAAATGGTTTTGCTGCAGACAAGCAGACTAAGGATATGATTCTGGAACCTTGTCCTGTGGTCCAAAGAGACCAAGATAAACCTATTTGGTTCAGGTGGTGTCAAGCGTGTGTGGCAGCAACCATGTAAGGAGTACAAAGACAAGTGTGTCTTGTCTACAGTCTACAGGTGGTGAGAATGTCATGGTCTAGAGCTGCTGGCACTGGGGAGCTACAGTTCATTGAGGGAACCATGAATGCCAACATACACTATGATATACTGAAGCAGAGCATGATCCCTTCCCTTTGAAGACTGAGCCGCAGGGGAGTATTGCAACATGATAATGACCCCAAACACATCTCCAAAACCACCACTGTCTTGCTAAAGAAGCTGAGGGTAAAGGTGATGGACTGGCCAGGCATGTCTCCAGATCTAAACCCTATTGAGCTTCTGTGGGGCAACCTGAAAAGGAAGGTGGAGGTGTGCAAGATCTCTAACATCCATCAGCTCTGTGATGTCGTGACCTGTGAAGCTCTGGTGAATTCTATGCCCAAGTGGGTTAAGGCAGTTCTGAAAAACAATGGGGGCCACACAAAATATTGACACTTTGGGCCCCATTTGGACATTATCACAGAGGTGCACTCACTTTTGTTGCCAGCAGTTTAGACATTAATGTCTGTGTGTTATGTTATTTCGAGGAGACAGCACATTTACACTGTTATACAAGCTATCTTCAGGATCATCCTATCCAAAAAAGCAGGCAAGAAAGAAGGGTATAGATAACTTCTGACAACCTGCACCTTCAAAATTTTTACAACTTGATGATGATGCCACCAGAGAGAATAATATCAGTCTTTCAAGGTAGACCAGATCAAAAAACAGATTTCACAAATATAACTGGAACTACACTTGTTGATAAAAGCCACAATAACAGAACAGGAAAAGTCTGGGCATTTTCCCTTCCTCTCCTCTTATATTCCAGTGAAGTAGAGTTGAGTCAATCTGATTCTCTATGAAACACTTTTTTTTGTCTCCTGGGCTTTAAGTATGCTTTTGTTTCATAACCCTTTCTGCATAGTTTCTCCAAGGTCATCTCCATGGTTCTCTATAGGTAATGCTAAAATACAACAATGTAATCAATTAGCCTTCATCTTGATCATTATTACTTGATTTGTTTTATCTCTGTGCACTCCCCCTTGACTGTATTGAACCCATGGGCATCATACTCAATCCATGAATAGCACACAGTTCAAAAAATGTTATGCAGTTCCAGTCTAGTGTAGAACATGAACACGTCTACATGTTTCCCCAGTTCAGTGCAAAATAAAAAAGAGAGGGGAATATTATTTGTAAAACACAAGCAACGTCTTGTATTCAGGACAGACAATGGACCTCAAGAGTTTTAATACCTTTAGCCCTCCTAGATACTGCTAATCGTTAATTATTAGAGACTAAGTCACTGAAGAGAGTCCTTTGGCTGGTGTTTCAAATCCTGTCATTTACTACTACACAAATCAGCAGGGTGATAGAGTGTCTTTAAATTAGGTTACCACCATGCAGTTATTGGACAGGGAGTAATTGATAAAACCATTAGTAACACTTGTAGAGATAACAGCCAGCCAAATCATGCAACCATAATTATTCCTAATGGGTACATGCTATAAATTGTGGCAAGGAAAAAAAATCCCTCATATTATCTTTCAATCAAATTTGACAGTCCTGGTAGATTACTGTAGGCTAAATGCTTGTGGGGGGAGGGAGATGACCCATCAGAATCTCTTCGCTCTCCTCCAAGACACCGACTTTCACTTTTTTCCCCCTCCATCCAATTCATTTCAAAAAAGGAGGAGGGATTCAGAGCAAGGGAAGGAAAGAATCCCTTTTGATTTGTATGGTGTGTCATGTGTTTTTCATCACAAATCAAACACATCAAGGGAGTTTGTAATGTGGCGATATGAAAAGAATTCCCAGCCTGAATAAAACAGTGAAGGCTATATTATTATCTGTTTCACCAATAGCAAACGGTTATTCTTTGGTAACATATAAAGTTTTATCTATATATTCTGGTGTTAATAAGCGAGTGTAAAAATAAAAGATTGCATGCATTACTAGCAAAGTAATGGCAATAACCATGCTAAACAGAAAGCAATGGCCTTGCAGTCATTCTTTCTCTGTTTCTTTCTCTTAACCTGCCCCCTGCCCACTCCCTGCATTTTATTCCTAAGGATGCCTCTTGTAAGCTCATCAACATAAAGGCATTCCGGATCCTTAATAAGTACAAGATTGCTAACATATACTTTAGCAGCATTGAGCAGGACACAAACAAATGTAATGAACAAATTAACTCCGAACCAACCAATTTTACAGGATTTTTTTTTTAAAAAGGCACGCACCAGAACAGAAATTGTACACTTCATTTGACCTGTAATCTGTTTCGGTGCTGTAGTAATTTCCATGTATTCCAACAATCAGAATTATTTGAGTTACTCTCTAATCCATGATTGCTCTGTATCCCCATCATGGACAGCCCCATTGACCTTTTTCATTTCTGACTTATATATCTATATCTATAAATATATATAAAGACAGCCATGGAAGATTTAACACCAATGCTCAAGACCAAGCTGGGCCTATCATACTTTAATCTTTTTATTTATTCATTCATTCATTTGTCCAATACGCAAATACATAGGAAGAAAAATAGACATGTAGTAATATATATAAAGGTAAAGTGAACTTAGAGGAGAGGATGTATGAAAGAAAGAAAATATATATGATAAGTGAGAGAAAGGAAAGACAATTGGAAAGGGGACGAAAGGCACACCAGTGCACTTATGTACGCCCCTTACTGGCCTCTTAGGAACCTGGAGAGGTCAATCGTGGAGAGTCTAAGGGAGAAATGTTGGGGGTTAGGGATTGACACAATTGAGTACGGTAATGAGTTCCACGCTTCGATAACTCGATTGTTGAAATCATATTTTTTACAGTCAAGTTTGGAGAGGTTCGTATTAAGTTTGAATCTGTTGCGTGCTCTTGTGTTGTTGCGGTTGAAGCTGAAGTAGTCATTGACCATTATACCATCTACTGTGCTCCACTGTTTCTTTGGTCCAGCATGGAAGGTAGGGCTCCAGAGTAAAGCACCATCAAGTCATGCCAAAATCTTACCTCCATTGTCATTTAGTGCAATGTCAAAGGAAGAAGCTGTGTGCAGAACATCCGAACAGCTTGTGCTGGTTTTAGAAAAGGTATGATTGTTTTTAACTTCAACTGTATACAACATCAAAATACAAGTGTTTTTTATAGGACTGTTCCAGGATTAGCAAGAGAACATACAGGAAGCATTTTGTTTTCATAGCAGAGAAATATTTATAACAATATTTATCAGCACAAATGGCTTTGACATTTAGACTGGATTTAGAGCCAGCCGAAGGGGGTAGCCTCAGTAATGAGCAATTGCTGTGGAGAGACGAGATGATTTTAATCCGGAGGGTCCTTGGGAGCCTGTCGAAGGTGTGGTGAACATTGCCAGCCTGGCTGTTGCTACTAAGGATTCCAGCAGAAATGTTTACATCCCCTAGAGCTACTGCTACAAATCCTTAATCCCTTTCTTAACAATCACACCAAAATGTACTCACATCTATAGCAGTATTGGTAGTTGTATGCCTGGAAATTTTTCTAAGCCCCTCCAGGATGCTATTATCCTCCTTAAAAAAAAATCTGTTTGACCTAAACACACACACACACAAGCACACACACACAGAGATGAAAGCCTCCCTGACAACTGCAAGCTGCATGGAGTCAGTGTATGAATTTTGCTAGGCACCACAAAATGGCATATCAAAATGATTCCTTTTACAAATAATTTTAATCAGCATTGTATTGATTTCCTGCTTGAAGATTTAATGAAAGTAATGCATAATTTTACGAGATTGGCATCCCAGTCCTATAGGATCAACTTAAAGCCGCAGCACTGCAGGGAGTAACTGCAAATTCTTTGATTTTAAAAAGAACCATCTTTTCTCTACAGCACAGCTACATCTTCTCTAACTGGAGTTACTTCCAACATACCTATGCCTAGTCTGTCTGTCTGCATGCATGGCCACCTGTCCATCTTCCTGCCAGCCTATTTACCTATATTCCATTCCAATCTCTCCCTCCCTCCCTCCCCCTTCCCTCCATCTCTCTCTCTCTCATTCTATACCTACATTCACACTGTTTTTCCCTTTTTTTAATTCTGTCAGATTCTCAGAGACTGCTTGCAAAAGTCCCTGAAGTTTTCTTTGCATGTTTTTTCAGAATTAGTTTGCCATTATCTTTTTCCTAGGACAAAAGGTGAGTGACTGACCCAGAGTCACCCAGCTAGCTTTGTGTCTAAGGTGGTACTAGAACTACTTCTGGTCACCTTGTTTCTAACCTGATGCCTTAACCCCTGCACCAGCATTTGTGTATAGTACATACTAAAACCTAGAGAATATATATATATATATGTCGTCCCTATGGAATGCATATTTGTTTTAAAACTGATTTAATTCTTCCAGTTTTGTTCTCATATGAATACTAACTGTACATATGTGTATATTGAAAAGAAGATTTACATTTTGTTATGTTGTAAAGTCGATTTTTTACTATGGATTTTATGCCCTCAAGGTATAACTTCTCAAGGCTTCTGGAATTCTCAAGGCTTCTGGAATTCTTAGCAATGGCCATGATGGCAGGATAGCTTCTAGAAACTAAATTGAGGATAATTCTCACACCATTAAAGGGGACCCAAATTGGACAAGTCTCCATTAACACATCTTTACTGTCAAGATTCTAAGTAATACATCCCATTCAATAAGAACTTCGAGGCAGGCCAATTCCTCAAAGAATATTTTATCCGGACATGTCAAATTGGCATGTTCCTGGTGGAAAACTGGCTCTAAGTTCACTCCCCTCCTACTGTCCAGTCAGATGGACCAATCAGCATACAGTCCAGTTGCTAGGTGACATCAGTCTCTATCTTTTGAACACCTGCACCAATGTCCTTGATTCCCAAAGGAAATAATTTTATTTAGGCTACAACACCCAGCTATCTCTACATCCCCCCTCCCTCGACCCTTCGCTCCAGGCTCTGTAAGCACAGAAGCCATGAGAAGAGAAACTTTTAAAGAACCCTAAAGAAATTACCAAAAGAAAATGGCCACAATTCAACCAACTTTAGGGTTGACATTACCTTATGTCCAGCATCTGCACTCTTTTCCCACACTGCAAATCTTGGAGGAAAAAAAAATACTGTATTTGGAATGCTTAGACAATGAGTCTATGAGCTGGACATTAATTCATTATATTTTTGCCAGATACCAGTTTTATTTTAGGTATTGACCACAATGATATTTTTTTAACAGTCATTAAAATTTCCTCTTTTTTTATAACATCTCAACATGCATGCACTTTGTAAATTTGTACCAATGTGTGCTTTTTGTAATTTTCTTCCTTATTAATTGCCCTTATTTCCTCTCAATAATATAATCAGATAACTAATTATACTCCACTGTGCAGCATTTAAGGAGAAGTGGTCAAATTAAACAATTTAAACAAAGAAAAGCAAATACTTGCACAGTCCACATATATTTTAATAGAAATTCTAATCCTATTAAAATGAATAAAACAAAGAAACATTATTAATTATAGCAACACAGAGTTATTACTCTGGTATCAGCAAAATAGCTTACAGTGCCACAGTTCCTGAGCTGAAAGCCTGCATAGGATCAGGCTGTAAGTCAGAAATAAAATGGGTTTGAATAAAACCATTGCATTTCCCCCACAATCCTTATACTGGAAATTAACCCTCCAGGCATATATATATTGCTCAATACCTCTATACACTTTTAATATATCCAAAATTCATACAAACTACATACTTCCCTGAAGAAAGTTGAATTTCTCAAGATTTAATTCAGGTTCCAAGGTCAAGTTGAAGAGATCTAAATTCCTTCTTAAAATGGGAGTTTCATTTCAATGAGGACTTGACTTCAATTTACTGCTTCTTCCTAATATGTAACAAAATGGCACAGAACATCGAGTACCGACAGCAAATCAAATGCACTGACAGCACAAAGACAAAAAAGAGTGCCCCAATGTCAGCCTAAGATGGAACGTTTTTTGGTCATAGATTCATTTCCCCCCGTAGACTGAATAGAGCTAATCGGATTTCTTAATAGGAACTAGTACAGAATCATTCCTATTTAAGCTTACTTGGAAGTAAATACTATTAGATGCCAGAAAGTAAGCATAGAATTTATTGTGTGGTTATTTAAACAATAAAAAGTAACAATACCAAACTCTGTCTTTCAGTTTTCCTAAAGCTTTATTCCCTCCTTTGTGGAAGAACCTTCAATTTTTCTATGTCAATTTCAGGTTGTGGTAGAATTTCTTTTGAATATTTTGGATGGTATTTTACATTGCAATAACTAGGAGCTCTATCGATTCAGTGCTATAGATTCAGTGTTAGAAATACAATAGATGCAAGTGATCATTAGTACTCCTGAATAGCGTATTTAACATCTTGCTATCATACCAATGATGACTTCCTTGTGTTATATCTCTATCATAGGATAGATAAGTTTTGTTCAATTCAAACACATGCACACACCCATACACACACGCACACACACAAACATGTGTGTGTGTGTGTGTGTGTGTGTGTGTGCGTGCATAGATATATGTAAGTCTAGGCATATTTGGGTCTTTTCCCATGTAAAGTTGATAGACTCCTGGCAACGTTTCGATGAGGTCCCACTCATCATCTTCAGGCTGTTGTCTTCAGGCAAACAAAGCGGGGTCTGAGCTGCTGTCCCTCTATAAATACTGCTGGGTGTGTGTGGAGTGCTGGCTCAGCTGCTGCAAGTGGGTTGGCTGGCTGGTAAACATCCTAATTAGTTGGTGGGGTAACACCTTGAGTAATTTATGTAGTTGATGTATGCAGAGTAGTTGATGTTTGCAGATTAGGGGTGACATCCTGAGTAGTTGTTGCAGTTGATGCTTGCAGACTAGTTAGTTGATTTGTAATGTATATCTGTAGTGTAACATCCCAGGTTTTGGTTTGGCTCCAGGTTTGTGGTCTGGCTCTGTATTTATGGCATGTTTCAGTTTGCTTTGTGTGTGTGTTGGAGGGAGGTGCAGCAGTTGGAGGCACTGCTGTGGTTTGGCTTCTAGGTGGTGTTTGTATTTTGTCTGTATGGGTTTGGTTCTGGTGAGGGTGATTGATGGTGGCTTCCTGTGCTGTTCTGTTTCTGGTGTCAGTTTTCATGGCTGGGATTCATTTGTTGATTAGCCAACTAACCCGCTTTCAGCAGCTGAGCCAGCACTCCACACCCACTCAAGCAGTATTTATAGAGGGACGTCAGCTCAGACCATGCTTTGTTCACCCGAGCAAAAAGCCAAAGACAACAGCCTGAAGATGATGTGTGGGACCTCGTCAAAATATCGCCAGGAGGTCGATACCCATGAAAATCTACAATATAAATATATATAGGAAGGGAGACTAGTAACAGTGCCCTACCCTGTGTGTGTGTGTGTGTGTGTGTGTGTGTATGTATATATATGTATATATGTATGTGTATGTATGTATGTATAAGTGTATGTGTATGTGTATGTATATGAATGTGTGTGTGTGCATTTTGGGCATATTAGCTTCAATGGGGAGCTGAAGTGTTACTGAGGGGAAAGCTCAGTAATGTAGTGAATGGGTAATGAAAAAGCAAATTATGCAACCCTATTTATTTAAGATTTCAATTGACTATTCATTTTAGAATTAAATGCAAACTGTTAATTGATAAAAGGCCTGAGAATAATGGTCTGTGTCACTAAGGATTCCATAGAAAAGTGACTAACATTTCAATTTCATAGTTACCTATCCATCACATTTCAAATGTCTCCCATGTTGTTGAAAGAAACAAATGACACTTCCCTATGCTTCAAAATCTTGCTTTTACCACAGCAACTCTGGACCAGAAATGATTTTTGTTTACCATTGTTAAGCAGTATCAACTAGATCCTCTAATACTGAATTCTGGATATCATATACCAGAGCCCAACAATATCCTTGCACCAACTTGCAAACAGTAGACCTTTGACCCCTTGAAGAAGGAATATAATATCTTTGTAAGTAAAAGCAATGGCCATTATTTACTCAGATTCACACTCAGGAAAGGTGATTCCCTGTGGATTTTTCCTACATAACACTCTGAGCAGGTTATCTATGTTTATTCTGAGGTAGTTTTCTGGCTCCGATTCAGCCATGTAGCTGACCATGGTTCTGAATTCTTGCTGTAAATTGACATCAGAATATTTTTTGAACCAGCCTTTTCACTAGGGCTACCACCTGCTCTCCTCAGTGAAAGAAATGTAATGAATCAGGAGAGTGCCTACAAATAAAAGCAACATTTTTGCAGCACCATAGTAAATTATGGGAAACCCCAAATCGGAACTTAACACTTTATTCTCCACAGCAACTAGAATTCAAAAGCATACTTCCTTGGATACTGATCTATGCCAATAATATACTGCTGTTCCTTAAAATAATCTGATGTATTCTGAAAGTCCTGTAAATTGTCACCAATTTACAGTGGATGTCATAATATAGCAATAAAGCACTTGAGCAAGGTTTTCCTTTCAAATGTCTTGAATCTCTTAACATTCAGCACCATTGCAGGATGGCTGGTTTCTAGAAGCTTAACTTTTCTGTTACTACTTTAACACTATGTATACTAATAAAGGATAATATTTGTAGCTCAGGTTGACATGAGGGGGTCCTTGGTGTTCTATGAGCTTGCTTGTTTTTTTGTAAATGTTTCATTGCCCCAAACTAGGTAACATCATCGGTGTTAGTCTAGCATTGATGAAGTTACCTAGTTTGGGTAATGAAACACCTGCAATAAAACAAGCAAGCTCTAACAGCATCAAGGACCCCTCATACTAGGCATAATTTTATAAGTGTTTAATATGTTTCTTTATTAAGTACATAAGAACATAAGAAGAGCCATGCTGAATGAGGCCAAAGCCCATCGAGTCCAGCATTCACACAGTGGCCCACCAATTGTACATGGGGATCTTGAGCAGAAAGAGAAGGCAAGACCCTCCCTTTCCCTTGACCCTCAACAAGTGGTACTCAAGGGAATCCTGCCTGCCTCAACCAACATAGAGGAAGCACTTGGACATCTGTTTCAATAACCACCGATACATTTGGCATCTATGAATCTGTCTAATCCTGCTTTGAAGCTATCAAGGCTGACAACTATAACGACCTCTTCTGGAAGTAAGTTCCATAAACCAATGACCCTCTGGGTGAAGAAATATTTCCCTTGATTTGTCCTCACTTTCTTACCTATGAGCTTTAGGGAGTGCCCCCTTGTCCTAGTATTGTGTGATACAGAAAATAGTTTTTCTCTATCCACCTTTTCTATCCACCCATACATGATTTTATATACTTCGATCAGGTCACCCCTTAAACGCCGTCTTTCAAGGCTGAAGAGACCAAAGCGTTGTACCCTGGTATCATAAGGGAGGTGCTCCATTTCCTTTATCATTCTTGTTGCCCCTTTTTGCACCTTTTCCAGTTCCATTATATGTTATTGTAATCTTGTAAGAGAGTTGCATACTTCTTATTTCAGTTGTCCTTTTCTGCCTCTAGAAATATACCCAGAACCACATATTGTTTGGAATGAGAGAATTTTTATGAAACTATAATTTTATGAATGTCATGAGAGGAATGTTAGTTTTGATAGTTGTGATGGTAACCCTATTTATAATGATATCGTTGAGAGAGAAAGGGCATAAGTAAATATAATGAATATAATATGTAACATCTTCTGCATGATCATATCTGTCAGTGCATTGCCACCAGAAGACATGACATGTGAAGAAAGTAAGTGTTAGGTGAAGTTACAAGACATGATCTCATTTTGTTTCACACAGCTGACTCAAATTATTGTGTGGTTTAGATTAAAGAGAGAAGTCTTCCTTTTTTTCTTTTTCTTTTTGGTCCTTAACAACGTTTCTTAATTTGGAATCAGTAATTGAGTAAGCACTTTTTAAGGACCGACAAATTAATGCTTTCATGAACCTGGCAGCTGGTTTAGTCATATGCATAAAGATGTAAAGCAGCTGAACAACCTACAACAGTTACAGTATTTACCAAATTTTGTTTAGTTCTCAGTCTAATTTCAAGAGCTTTCTATAAAACTTTATTTGGTATGTTATGTTGTTTCTTGGACATCTAGAAAAGAGAGAATGAAATATTGGGGGGTGGGATAAAAAAAGTCTTGGAAACAATGATATAATTTTTGCCTGTCCTGTCAACTTTTGGCTTGGGGCCCACAGTAGAAATAAGACACTCTAAAGAACACCAGAAGGAAATAGGATGATTTTCTTTAAAAAAAAGAAAAAAGGAATATTTTGAGGAGATATTCCACTTGCTTCAGACTTAAGTTGTCCTACAGTTGGTTGCTCGATTTTCTCTGATGGGAAAACAGTTTAGTAATGAGTTAGAGTGACCACAGGAAGGCAAATGATTAAAATAGCAATTACTTCCTATTTTTTCTTTCAGTCTTACAATTCAACTAAAAGAATGGTTGAATGGTAAGTTTGGTCCACTGGTCAGCAGCAAAATATAGTGCAGGTAAAAAACATTTATGCAAAATGAAGAAAATATAAAGTTGAGAGTGATGGAAGCAAATGATGGTATTAAGACCTTTAATAAAATTAATGTAGTAGAAACACAGGGGCTATTCTTTGGTTATTGAAATGGATGTCCATGTGCTGCCTGTATGTTGGTTGAGGCAGGCAGGATTCCATTGAGTACCATTTGTTGGGGATTAGGGGAAAGGGAGGGTCTTGCCTTCTCTTTCTGCTCAAGATCCCCAAGGACAATTGGTGGGCCACTGTGCGACACAGAATGTTGGACTTGATGGGCTTTGGCCTGATTCAGCATGGCTCTTCTTATGTTCTTTATGTTCTTATTCCAGAAAGATATACCATATTTATTTTCCTTGGGGAGTTAGAATAATGGAACCTAAACATGTTCAGATGGACAAAGCAGCTTTGATTTCTGCAATAACTACTGTGTTGCTAAAATTATCTAATTACCATGCATATTAAAAATCTATTGATTCACAGTGACTGTGTGTTTGTGCATGCCTATAAATGCACACACCTATGTGATAGCATAGCCAAGACCAATGTAGAACAATGTATGGGGTAGTGTTGAAAGTTTATGTATTTATGGGTTTCTATACTGTAATTCTGTAAGCCACCCAGAGTCACTGTCTATAAATTGGGCGACTATATACATTTGTTTACTAAATTAAAAAATTGAGAGAAAGGATAGGATAAGCTTTCCCAGAAATTAATGGGAATATTTACCTGGGAATTGCCAATTAAAATACAGATTTTCAAAGTTAGAAATAATATAAAGCACATGAAATGGGTTTTCGTTTATGGATGAGGAAAATGTCAAATATAGTATTCTTCTTTGAGGACAGAAAAAAGTATAGATTTGGTTAGCCATCAAAAAGTTAAGGGGAAAAAAAGTTAAGAAACACAACATTCCCGAAAGGCAATCCTTTCTTTAAAGACCTATTGGTGTGTTATTATACCATAAACTCCTAAGCAGTAAAATGGAAGAGCTGTTGAAGAAAGAAAATGGAAGCTCTATTTATAGTTTTTTAATATTCTTTTTTTAAAAAATAAGAGAACATTTTCATATTTCATTGATGTTAACCTATTGAGGAAAAAAATAATTCAATCAGATAGATGCCAGGATCCTATTGGATGAAATATATGAGGACCTGAGGAAACAGAGATGGGAGGCAAAATTTAATTTCTGGCTTCTAAGCCAAATGTTTCCATTGTAGAGTTTATTATCACTGAAAATATCAAGCCATTCAATCACAAAATTAAGTTATGGATGTTTTCAGCCACTGTGAGTTATGAATATTTCTTTAAAAAGTGTATTTCAAAATCCATAGCTCATAAATCCTTGCACCAATTTCTAAAATCTTGGCAATCTTCCTCCCTCTGTAAAATTCCTTTCTGGCAGAATTCATATAATTTCAGAAGCAAACTAGAAGCAATACAAACATTTATTTTTACTACTGTAATAGGAGAAGATAATCCTATTGCTCATAGGGGTATCAAACTAGTGGCCTGAGGGGCAGATATGTCATATGCAGGCTACACCCACCCCAGATTCGCAAACAGAAAAATATCATGATACGTCATATGACAGCAACATTACATGGTGAGTTTGACATCTGTGTTCTAGAGTTAGTAGTCACTCAATTTTAGAAACATCCAGACCAAGTAGATTCACTTCATCAGAGTTCTTAACCAGATCTCTAATCCAGAAGAAGAATGTTTGCATGTGTTATCATTTTTTTAAATACTGTTATTGAAGGTAGCCTCAGAAATTAGATATATTTATGCACTCTCTAGAGAAGAACTCTGTAGGCCAGTGTTTCCCAACCTTGGCAACTTGGAGATATATGGACTTCAACTCCCAGAATTCCCCAGCCAGCATTCTCTGGCTGGGGAATTCTGGGAGTTGAAGTCCAAATATCTTCAAGTTGCCAAGGTTGGGAAACACTGCTGTAGGCTACCATTTCTTGGCTGAACTCCCTCCCCAAAGATAACTAGATAACAACAAAGAGTTAATTTTTTCTATGTCTTTTCTCTGCCATAAAGATTTTTGCAGCCCTAATATGGGAGTTCTTGTTTCAAAAATAAGACATTAACCATACAGTATAAAACATGTCTGTTTATGAGAAATGTCCAATATAGGACTGCAAGTGTTTCAATAATCAATTCTATTTTCAGGAGCCATCTGTTAGTGAGTTGCCCCATCCTGTGACCTGCTGAACAAAAAAGCAAGAGTAGTTTAAAATATTATAGTGAACTATGAATGTATGGCATGTGTGCATTGCATTATTCCTAAGCACTGGTTTTAAGTAAAATGGCTCTAAATTAATGTTTCCACATTTCTCAGTGTTTTCTTCAGTATTTAGCAAAGTCAGTGTTTCTACTGCAGAGGGAGAGTGATAATTAGAACATTGAACTTTGTCTTTTCATTTCTCCATGAGCAATTCTATTTTCTCCAAAGAAGAAAGAAACTAACTGAGAGGTGAATGTCTCAGTCATTTTCAATTAGAAGTAGATTATTTCTTTACAGTAGCTTGGTTCCTACTTAGCTGACCAACAGAATGATGATGGCCATTTTACACAACTGAAACAGTGCTGACAGGTGGATAATGAGAGAAATTGTCTCAGATTTCCCTATTAAGAAGTTTAACCATAGCCCTCACTGACCTTGCTAATGGATAATAAAATATTAGTCAATTGTGAAAACTTGAAGAGACAAATTTCTTCATTAGTGGGATCTAAAGTATTATCTGTAGTTTTGTCCTGTACCTGTAGCTTTCCTTAATTTTGATATATTGAATTAGTTTTGGCAGCAGCAAAAAAAGCCAATACAATCCTAAGCTGCATCAACAGGGGAATACATTCCAAGACCAGGGAAGTCTTAATACCACTCTACTACGCCCTGGTCAGACCACACCTGGAGTACTGTGTTCAGTTCTGGTCTCCACACTTCAAAAAAGACATTGAAACTCTGGAGAAGGTGCAGAAAAGAGCAACCAAAATGATAAGGGGTCTAGAAACCAAGACTTACGAAGAGAGACTGTGGGAACTGGGCATGGATAGCCTAGAGAAAAGGAGGGCCAGAGCGGACATGATAGCAGTCTACAGGTATACGAGGGGTTGCCACAGAGAGGAGGGGATCACTTTATTCTCCAGGGCACCGGAGAGCCGGATGAGGAACAACAGCTGGAAGCTGACCAAGGAGAGATTCAACCTGGAAATAAGGAAGAACTTCCTGACAGTCAGGACGATCAACCAGCGGACGTTGTGAACTCCAATACTCTGGACATTTTAAAGAGGAAATTGGACTGCCATTTGGGTAGGATGCTATAGGGTTCCTGCTTAGGCAGGAGGTTGGACTTGATGACCCGCATGGTCCCTTCCAACTCTAACAATAAACAAACAAACAAACAAATAAATAAACAAATAAATAAATAAACAAACAAACAAACAAACAAACAAACAAACAAATTCTACCAACTGGATCATTCTGCTGAATCCAAACTGATAATCAAGCTATAAAAAGTAGAGCTATGCAGCTCATGAAAATAATTGGAATGAGGCAGTTCAGCCCTTGCCCAAGTCCAGTCCCTCTCTGATGTTTGGCACACTAACTTGAGGATAACCTGAGCCTGCCTTAATTGAATGACTAGAGTTCCATAGGATTGGGCAGCATAGAAGTCAATTACATTAAATTAAATTCCATAAAGTAGCAGAATCTCTTTTTCAGGAGTACACAGAACCATGAAAAGGGGACACTGGTCTAATGAACATCAGAGAAGTACTGTACTAGGAGGAGGTCTGGAGCACTACTTTCAAGTGTGCACTACCCCGGTACTTATTTCTGTCACACTCAAATGTAATCTAACCACAGTTATGTAAATATGGCAGAACTGGTATTAGTATTGATTTCCCAGTAAATCACCTGAAGCCCAAATGATCAAAAATCAAAATAGGTCAGTGACAGAGAAACAGGAGTATTGGCGTGAAAGGGTGCCCTGTTGATTGGGACAAATTAAAAGATCATTTATTAGTGATTATGCTGTATAATATGGCCATTGCCAAATGAATGTAATTAAGATGAAATGGGACCCTGCAGCTACAGGGGTTAATAAAGACTGAATTTCTAATGATTTTGCCATTCATTAGGAAGATATCCAAAGAAGGCACTTCAGAAAGCAGCACCTGCCTTGGGCCAACCTTTGTGATCTGGATGAGAATTCTTCCCTAAGTGACACTGTATTGGAATGTTCACTTCAAAATGGTAGAACATAGAACAATGGAAAACGTGCATAACTATAATTATTTGAAGGAGATTTAAGACAACCCTGATTAAGTCTCAGAAGTATCTTAGAGATTAAAATGAGTAGCTTTCTATATGAATCATTTGCACAAAAGTAAGTGCACTTCTGGGTGCTAAAGTGTTCGAATGCCTGTGCCTCTCCAAACTGTGATTTGCTAAATGGCATGCATTAAACAAGAAAGGAACAAGAAAAACTAACACAGCAGAACTTTGCTTTTACCTGTTTCACTGAGAAATATATTGAAACCACCATAAATGGTGCCTAAAAGTTTCATTGCCCCATTTTCCATGGGGAATACATGCATTAGTCACAACTAATGTTTGATCCTGGGAAGAAAAGCAAGTTTTAAAAGGAAATTAGATTTCTTCTTTGAGCCACCTTACTCAAGGCAGATGGCTTCTTTATACCATCTGGAGCATCCATTACCTTTATCACTAGCTAAGCAAACTTTAGTCATTTCTTTGCTGAAATCCTTTAGAAGACATTTTTATAAGGATCCATTGTGAAGTAACTTTTCAGATCCATAAGCCCCCTTCATTTGAGTCAGTGAAAGTCCAGGAATTGCCAATAACTGAGTCTCAGTGACATCCCTTATATGCTATATCTTCAATTATATTCTTATATAATGGCCACCATCTTGATCTTTCTAATCCACCCCTGCCAATATTCCTGCAAATAGAATCTCTTTTGTTCCTCATAACATGAGCCAAACACCCGACACTTATTAAAGAGGGCATTGTATATGCAAATCAAACTACTGAACTAGATTGGATAACATCTATTATACTTAGGATATTTCATCCAGCTAATGACCACAGTATTTCATCACACTAAGTCCACTGTGTGTAGCTCCTTGTGGTATCTGAGCAGATATATTTATCTACAGATTCTATATACAACAATATACAACCCTTTGTTTATTGGATCTGGAACTTATTACAGAATGTTGGAATCAAAAGAACTCAAATTCTCACAACTCTATACAAATTTATATTGTAAGATTACATTATGTCCAGATATAATTCTGCTCAATTGTATTTAAGACCACCTTATGTTCAGATATAATTCTGCTCAATTGTATGTAATGTAGGACAAAAGAATGACAAATGTTGCAGTGTATTTTCAGCATCCAATAAATTGTAGAAAAAGTAGTTATCAGCCAGGAAACTGTGTTCTGCTTCAAATTACTTCAGCCTATCTCCTTTTCATTCAGCATTTTACTGTTCTTTTCTGACTGATATTCAAATTTTGGTAGCTACTTCTTAGTTCCTACTGGGTTGTTTAAAGAAAGTAGATGGGTTCTAATCCTGTTAGCACTCATCTCTTGTATGTATTAAAGGGAATGTCAGCATCAATAAATATAATTTTCAACTAATGCAAGGTTCTTTCCTGGCTTTCTTTATATACTATATGTGCTTATAATAACCAATGAAGGTCAACCTGGAACAAAAAGCTTAAAAGACTATAGCTAGTGGTCTGCATCCAATTAAATCCATGGAAATAATAAATACAGCATACCACTAAAAGATTTCCAAGAGCCATTGTACAGGGACTAAACCATGTACATTTAAATATGAAGGTTATTGGAAGGCACAAGAATGAATACTTTCATGTGTTGTAGTAAGATATATCCATAGACAGGAGTAGCAAATCTGTGTTGCAAAAATCCAGATAATCACCAGAGAGCAACAAAGAGTTATAGTTTTTCTGTATTACTTTGGTATCATTAGAACTGGAATTTTGTAACCTGAGTCAGTTAGGCTTAGTATAAAATAATGATTAACTAATTTTTACAGGATATTTCTTTTTAAAAAAAAATAGTTTGTTTATTGAATTAATTAAAAAAAAGGAGAGGGAAGTATAGACAGGAAGAGAAAAAAGGTAAGGGGAAAGGATACAAAATCAAGGGGTTTAGGAAAATGATATTATTATACAAACTAATACATAAAATATTTTGTATCGATAATATATTTCTCAAACTATGTAAGTAAAAGATATCCTTATTGTTACCATTTATATCATATATTATATTTGTAATTCATACATTTAATTTCCAATTTCTAATATGTATATATATATATTAATTAGTAAAAGGTGATTTATGAAAGGGGAAAGTGCGGGCAGAATAGTTAAGAAGATTTGAAGTTTATTTAAGTAGATGATATAGTTAAGGAAGTTTAGAGTTTAGAAAATATTAAGGGGGGTAGATCTGCGTGTGACGCAGACGTTTTTAGGTGATACGACATAGTGTAGAAGGATAATAAGGGGTGTATATGTATAATATAATAAATGTATTCTTGTGTGTAAAAAGAAAGAATGTGTGGATTGATATAGAAATTAGTAAGGATTGATATGTTATATGGTGTATAGGAGCTTCTGTTTGATTTAAAGTCAAATAAAGAGAGATATGATATAAAATCTTTTTCAAATTGAATTTCAATTTAGTTGGTTTTGGAATTATTTTGTAGATTAGTTTTGTTTCAATTTTGAACGTTCAAAGATGAGATAGGCTTATAACTTTCATAAGATAAAAGTTTGATATTTCTTTTAAAAGCTGCATTTAAAAAGTGGCACCATGAGGTAGATGGGCATGTGATGACACATGGATTGTGAAATCTCATATATTTGCATCTTATATTGGGTTGCAAGAACAAGAGTTTGTGTTATATATTACATCACATTGGTGTAAAAGGATTAAACAGTGACATCAATGTTGCCCAGAGGGTGCCCAGTTGGAGGATCCTTTCATATCCCCAGCAGGAGCTGGAGCAAAGGATTGGCGCTCACCCTGCCCTACAGCAATACTTGGGTTTGAATAGGAGCTTGCTAATGTCCATCCCAGCATCCTAACAATGAGAGTTACTGTGCTATGTGTTACATATTAAATAAAAGATTATATGTTAAGTAGAATCTGTGATGTAAATATGAAAAATAAATTGTAATCACTCTTTTAATAATACTTGATCAAGATAGAGCCAAAGAATAATAGATAAACAATTAATTTTTTTTGAATCCTCCTGTATGGGTGGTGGGGGTGACAGGGTGTGTGTGTTGTTAGGTGATGGGCACATGCACTGTGCACTGTTATATGTTTGTTTTATGTAAACTTTTAAAAATCAATAAAAATTTATTTAAAAAAAAATAAATTCTGTAAATAAAATTTAAAATAAACATCAAAGGTTGCCTGTACTCCAATGCCTTTAGCACCTTTGGTTAGAAATTGAAAGTGGATTTTAAAGATGTACAGGAAGATGTTATCAGCCTGTTGAATATAAGATGAATTAGGATAGAAATCACTCATGAAAAGGTAAAGGGGGAGAAAGAATAAGTAGAAAGGTGAAGGGAGAAGAAAGGGAGTAGAGGGAAGTAGGGGGGGAGAGAAGGATTAGGAAGGTAGAAAAACAGACTGATAAATGATAGTATAAATAGGTGAAAAAAGGATATTGAATGATTAGTGACTGGATAAAATATATATAATTATGTTTGTTACTGACATATTTTAAGGCATATACTGTTTGTTACTGACATATTTTAAGGCATTGATATACTGTATGTGTGTGTGTGAGAGAGAGAGAGGGGGGGGGAGGGAGGGAGGGAGAGAGAGAAAGAAAGAAAGAGAAAGACAGAGATTTTTTGTCAAGTCACCCTAGTATATGGTAGGAGCATACAGCTTCATTTTTGCCTCTCGGCCCCACCAGGGGACATATTCCAAGGCAGATAAGCTTTTTACATCCAACAACTATAATCTATGTGTAACATATTGTTGCTGATAATAAAAAGGAAGGGAGACCATAGATCTATTTTGTACTTATTTGCCCTCATCAGGTAGCCACACCCTTACTGGGATTTGAACCTGGGGCTCTGCCTTGTAAGAGTCTTTTCATTATCAGCAATAAATCCTTTTCATTATCAGAAAAAATATGTTACACTTATAGATTATAGTTGTCGGCTATAAAAACCTTATCTGACTTGGAATATGATCCCTGGCAGGGCCGAGAGGCAAAAAGGAAGCTGTATGCTTTTCCCATATACCTAGCTGACTCGATAAAAAAATCACACATAACCCTTCCCTGATACAAGCTGATACAGAAGGCAAGCCTGTAGCCTAGAGGCTAAGGCCACTGCAGAGTCCCAGGTTCAAATTCCAGTAACGATATGGCTACCTGATGAGGGCAAATAAGCCCAAAATACATCTATAGTATCTATAGATAGTAGTCTTCCTTCCTTTTCATTATCAGCAAAAATATGTTACTCTCTCTCTCTTTCTCTCTCTCTTTCTCTCTCTCTCACACACACATGGAAATTTTGTGAAGGAAAAGAAAAAAATTCTACAAAAAAAAAAGAAATTGAAAGTGGGAGCAGATATATCTGTAGCCCTTCCATATCTCCATATACTGTAAGTTTTTTAAAAAGCTATATTAACAACTTTGAGATAATAATAGTAAAACTGTAGCTCACCAAAAATCAAAGGACCTTCCCAACTCACCTGAGGTGGAACTCTACTACTTCATTACATAATATTTTAATGTTGCCTATTGCATAAACAAGTGTTTCAGTTTGTACTATTACTGGACCCAATAAATGCATTCACAGCATCATTCACTTGCTCATCTATCAGTTTGATGTGTGCCACCACATGTCAAAAATATCTTTATCTTGGACAAATTTATTCTGCATTTAAAAAATGGAGCATCCAAATATTCACACATACCTCATGGATTAGGGATTCTCAAATATATATGGGAGCTTGGAGGACTTGGGTATAAGCTAATTGTGATGAGCTAAACTGGATATAAATAAGAGAATAGAGCAGAATATAACTGTGTTCAGATGTTAACATTTCTACTTTTTAAAACCATATATCATGTACTACCAGATAAAGAACAGTATTTTCTGTCATTTATATGGGTATAAAATCCTACACAAAAAAAGTCAGGACAATTGCTTTGATTTAAAATTCTCTGTAAAGTATTATACTAAAGCTCACCTTTAAGCTGATCACGATTGTTCTCGAATTCATCTCTTGCTCCAATTTTAATCTGAACTGCAGAAGAATTTATCTGATGCTATTTTTCCATCCATTCTGGTTCTGTTCTCTTTCTTCTCCCACAGCCATTTTCATCACCATTTATTGCTTTGGAAGGGACAATAAGAGCCGAGGTGGCGTAGTGGGTAGAATGCACTATTGCAGGCCACTAAAGCTGACTGGTAGATCTGTAAGTCAGCAGTTCAAATCTCATATCCGGCTCAAGGTTGACTCAGCCTTCCATCCTTCCAAGTTGGATAAAATGAGGACCTGGATTGTGGGGGCAATATGCTGGCTCTGTTAAAAAGTGCTATTGCTAACATGTTGTAAGCCACCCTGAGTCTAAGGAGGAGGGTGGCATAACAAATCAAATACATAAATATCTTATGCTTGCAGCCATTTGCAATAAACTCCATAAATGGGGAGAAAAAGGATAGAATTCTCCTCCTCTCTCCAATGTCTGATGAACTTGGAAAAGCTACTCCAGGCTGAGTTTTAAAAGGTATCTGTCCATATATTATTATTATTATTATTATTATTATTATTATTATTATTATTATTACTACTACTACTATTTAGATTTGTATGCTGCCTTTCGCCGAAGACTATAACACAACAATTAGGAGAGAAGTGAGGGAGAAGACTTCTGCCCTGATTTCCTTTCTCTGTGGATTATCACAGTTTATAATCCTATCACTAGAAAAATATTGCTGCCACTGCAATAGCAAATAAGGCTTGAAATATATTGGGAAATGGCATTCATTCTAACACTATTCATGTACATAAGTTAAATTCAGTCTTGCCAAATATACATGTGAAGGCAAACAGCCCTTCCCCAGTGGGCCGACCTCTAGGAAGGCACAGGGTGCTGTGATTGCCACATCAAAATGAAGCATGGGAGAAAATTTTCTCAATGAGACGATCTCTATTGTATTGAGATCGCTCCTTTTATTGTATTTTAATTTTCCTGACATGTGGTACAGAATAACCAATTCGCGAACACCACATACATTAAGCCATCCCCCAACTACCATTCACTCATGCTCTGTATAAGGCAACCTCCTCGTGACTTCCCTATAGATAATTAATGGAAGCTCCATTCATTGCCTTTTCCTGGATTGTGTGTTTACTGGTGATTAGCAAAGGAATGAGAATAAGGCATATATTTCGTTATATGGAAGTTAGCTATACATTTTCTTCATGCTGTATATCAAGTTAATTATTTTCCATGTGGTCATGGATTCTGCAACTTGCTTACTCAGCCTGGACAAATGCTATTGGCTGAAGCATCTGACAGCTCCATATAATTTTCTTAATGGTGTCCACCTCTATCAAAACTGTCATCAAAGTACTCTGTCACCTATTCACCACCCATAGACTACAAGACGTCCTGGTATCCGATAACGGCCACCAGTTCAGCACAACCCAATTCAAGTGGTTCCTAGAGGACTTGGGAATCTGCCATGCCCTGTTCCCTCCAGCATAGAACAATTCATTCGATCTGCCAAGGAGGCCTTAGGAAGATTAGGCCTCAGGGATGGCAAGCCAGGGTAGACAAGTTTCTTTTGACCCAGCATATTGTCCCCAGTGCAACAACAGGCTGAAGCCTGGCTAAACTTTTCATGGATCACCGGCTTTAGTCAGTCTTAGACCACCTGCACCCCAACTACAAGGCAAAACACAACAGCGAACCAAACCAAACTCCTAGGCCAGGAGGTAAGTAAAGTTGGCTCTTCTAGGACATGTGGACTTCAACTCCCAGAATTCCTGAGCTAGCATGATTGGCTCAAGAATTATGGGAGTTGAAGTCCACAAGTCATAGAAGAGCCAACCTTGCCTACCCCTGCCCTAGGCCCTTCAACATAGGAGATCCAGTATTTGCTCAAAATTATGTGAAGGGGTCCTCGAACTGGAGAGGTTGAGAAAATCTTAGGCCCAATGTCCTATGCAATCTGGTTAAGCAAACGCTGACAATGGGAACAGCACATTGACCAACTTAGAAAACATATAAAGGGCAAATTGCAAAATCCACAAAATGTAAATAATTAAAC